>NC_092088.1:87700945-87755093 GCF_045679555.1 Salvelinus alpinus | reverse complement strand
ATGTAGAAAGGTTAGGGATAAAGGTGTATATGGGTTAAGTATGGTAGAAGGTGTAGGGGTTAGTTACACTACCTGTAAAATGTGTATGGGTTTAGTCCTGGCACCTCCAGGGATCGGGCATCAGGCTCGTTGGGCAGCTGGTGAACAATCACCCAGTCCTCATTGTCTCCTATCACACTGACCTATACACAACAAATAGTACACTATAAGTAGTGCAGTATATAGGGAAAAGGAAGCCATTTGGGACTCAACCATAGTCGATGTTGGTCACAGATCAGGGGAGTGGTCAGAGACTTTCTCTGGGGAGAAGACCTTACCTGGGCCTCTACCTGCCAGCGAGAGATGGAGGTCTTTCCATCGTAGCCGGGTTTGAACTGGAGAGTGATGGATCGAGGGCCGATGTTGGAGATGGCCATGTTGGTGGGAGGACCAGGCAGCTCTACACACACACACACAGACAGAGACAGAGACAGAGACAGAGACAGAGACAGAGACAGAGACAGAGACAGAGACAGAGACAGAGACAGAGAGACAGAGAGACAGAGAGACAGAGAGACAGAGAGTTTTAACACATATCGTTATTGACCATTTGAAAGGTGGGAATAATACAAGGAGAACAGGAAGGAACAGAGAGGGTATCAAGGGCCAGACAGGGCCTTTAATACAGTAAAGAGTTGAAGTAATGAGTCGACAGAAAACCTAATACAGTGGTATCTATGCCTAATGCAATGTTGTTTTTGACTTGAGTTTTTTTACATTACATTCTTTATCTTTTAAATCCTTACTGATTCAGGACTATGCTTCTACTACATTAAAATGCTAAAGATGTAAGGTACTTCTCCAATACTTCTCCAATAAGTTTAAACTAGAGACATCTGTTTGTTTTGCATTGGATGCGTCTTAATTCACATTGCTCTTCCTCATCTGCAGTGAAAGGTTACAGAGGTAGAGCGGTGTTTGTCAGGCCATGAGACATCCCGAAAATCAGTCTCACAAAATCATCTGTAGCGTCCGAACGGTTTGACCTACAAACTATTATGGAAAGATGAGACTCCCACGAACATGATAGTGTTCTCCGTTTTGCCCTACGACCCTCACAAGCGTCTTAGAACTCGTCTGAATTCGGTACAGCTGATCTGCCAACTTCTTTCTGTAGTGTCCAAACAGTGTGGGCTGCACACTAATATGTGACTCTCACAAACATGTACATGTCTGTTGTTTTGCTCTAGGATGCCCACAGGCCTCACAAGACTCATCTGAAGGTCCCCCGGTACCAGTTGAAATCAATGTAAGTACAGTATACATGGAGACTGTTTAATGCCAAAAATAAGGGGTTAAATAAATGTACAAAACAATAATAAATGTTTCCTGATCTTTCTTATATCTCTCACTTCAGAACAAACTTCCTTTAGATTTTTGGGGGGACTATCTGTTGTTGTCCCCCCCCCCCGATTTAGACAGGGCTTGGAGTCTTATGGGTTAAAGTTGTGGGTTAAAGTTTAATTTATGGGTAAAAGTAGACTACAGGGAAATCTATTACTTTGTGACAGTGCAGCCTTGTGGTCTAAAATGGATACTGCACTGGTGATGAGCCAATGCTGTTGAGTAGCAGTATCTCGCTCTCATGGAAGTTTCACTTCACTCAACTCGAAGTTCTGAGATAAGATAAAACAAAACATTTTAGATCAGCGGGGGATCTTGGAAAAACCTCTTACATAGAGATAGCCCTATACATAGTATGCCAATTCATGATAAACATTTACATTAGGATATTGTATTTTTATTTAAGTTTACATTTACATTTAAGTCATTTAGCAGACGCTCTTATCCAGAGCGACTTACAAATTGGTGCATTCACCTTATGACATCCAGTGGAACAGCCACTTTACAATAGTGCATCTAAATCTTTTAAGGGGGGTGGGGGGGGGGGTGAGAAGGATTACTTTATCCTATCCTAGGTATTCCTTAAAGAGGTGGGGTTTCAGGTGTCTCCGGAAGGTGGTGATTGACTCCGCTGTCCTGGCGTCGTGAGGGAGTTTGTTCCACCATTGGGGGGCCAGAGCAGCGAACAGTTTTGACTGGGCTGAGCGGGAACTGTACTTCCTCAGTGGTAGGGAGGCGAGCAGGCCAGAGGTGGATGAACGCAGTGCCCTTGTTTGGGTGTAGGACCTGATCAGAGCCTGGAGGTACTGAGGTGCCGTTCCCCTCACAGCTCCGTAGGCAAGCACCATGGTCTTGTAGCGGATGCGAGCTTCAACTGGAAGCCAGTGGAGAGAGCGGAGGAGCGGGGTGACGTGAGAGAACTTGGGAAGGTTGAACACCAGACGGGCTGCGGCGTTCTGGATGAGTTGTAGGGGTTTAATGGCACAGGCAGGGAGCCCAGCCAACAGCGAGTTGCAGTAATCCAGACGGGAGATGACAAGTGCCTGGATTAGGACCTGCGCCGCTTCCTGTGTGAGGCAGGGTCGTACTCTGCGGATGTTGTAGAGCATGAACCTACAGGAACGGGCCACCGCCTTGATGTTAGTTGAGAACGACAGGGTGTTGTCCAGGATCACGCCAAGGTTCTTAGCGCTCTGGGAGGAGGACACAATGGAGTTGTCAACCGTGATGGCGAGATCATGGAACGGGCAGTCCTTCCCCGGGAGGAAGAGCAGCTCCGTCTTGCCGAGGTTCAGCTTGAGGTGGTGATCCGTCATCCACACTGATATGTCTGCCAGACATGCAGAGATGCGATTCGCCACCTGGTCATCAGAAGGGGGAAAGGAGAAGATTAATTGTGTGTCGTCTGCATAGCAATGATAGGAGAGACCATGTGAGGTTATGACAGAGCCAAGTGACTTGGTGTATAGCGAGAATAGGAGAGGGCCTAGAACAGAGCCCTGGGGGACACCAGTGGTGAGAGCACGTGGTGAGGAGACAGATTCTCGCCACGCCACCTGGTAGGAGCGACCTGTCAGGTAGGACGCAATCCAAGCGTGGGCCGCGCCGGAGATGCCCAACTCGGAGAGGGTGGAGAGGAGGATCTGATGGTTCACAGTATCGAAGGCAGCCGATAGGTCTAGAAGGATGAGAGCAGAGGAGAGAGAGTTAGCTTTAGCAGTGCGGAGCGCCTCCGTGATACAGAGAAGAGCAGTCTCAGTTGAATGACTAGTCTTGAAACCTGACTGATTTGGATCAAGAAGGTCATTCTGAGAGAGATAGCGGGAGAGCTGGCCAAGGACGGCACGTTCAAGAGTTTTGGAGAGAAAAGAAAGAAGGGATACTGGTCTGTAGTTGTTGACATCGGAGGGATCGAGTGTAGGTTTTTTCAGAAGGGGTGCAACTCTCGCTCTCTTGAAGACGGAAGGGACGTAGGCAGCGGTCAGGGATGAGTTGATGAGCGAGGTGAGGTAAGGGAGAAGGTCTCCGGAAATGGTCTGGAGAAGAGAGGAGGGGATAGGGTCAAGCGGGCAGGTTGTTGGGCGGCCGGCCGTCACAAGACGCGAGATTTCATCTGGAGAGAGAGGGGAGAAAGAGGTCAGAGCACAGGGTAGGGCAGTGTGAGCAGAACCAGCGGTGTCGTTTGACTTAGCAAACGAGGATCGGATGTCGTCGACCTTCTTTTCAAAATGGTTGACGAAGTCATCTGCAGAGAGGGAGGAGGGGGGGAGGGGGAGGAGGATTCAGGAGGGAGGAGAAGGTGGCAAAGAGCTTCCTAGGGTTAGAGGCAGATGCTTGGAATTTAGAGTGGTAGAAAGTGGCTTTAGCAGCAGAGGCAGAAGAGGAAAATGTAGAGAGGAGGGAGTGAAAGGATGCCAGGTCCGCAGGGAGGCGAGTTTTCCTCCATTTCCGCTCGGCTGCCCGGAGCCCTGTTCTGTGAGCTCGCAATGAGTCGTCGAGCCACGGAGCGGGAGGGGAGGACCGAGCCGGCCTGGAGGATAGGGGACATAGAGAGTCAAAGGATGCAGAAAGGGAGGAGAGGAGGGTTGAGGAGGCAGAATCAGGAGATAGGTTGGAGAAGGTTTGAGCAGAGGGAAGAGATGATAGGATGGAAGAGGAGAGAGTAGCGGGGGAGAGAGAGCGAAGGTTGGGACGGCGCGATACCATCCGAGTAGGGGCAGTGTGGGAAGTGTTGGATGAGAGCGAGAGGGAAAAGGATACAAGGTAGTGGTCGGAGACTTGGAGGGGAGTTGCAATGAGGTTAGTGGAAGAACAGCATCTAGTAAAGATGAGGTCGAGCGTATTGCCTGCCTTGTGAGTAGGGGGGGAAGGTGAGAGGGTGAGGTCAAAAGAGGAGAGGAGTGGAAAGAAGGAGGCAGAGAGGAATGAGTCAAAGGTAGACGTGGGGAGGTTAAAGTCGCCCAGAACTGTGAGAGGTGAGCCGTCCTCAGGAAAGGAGCTTATCAAGGCATCAAGCTCATTGATGAACTCTCCGAGGGAACCTGGAGGGCGATAAATGATAAGGATGTTAAGCTTGAAAGGGCTGGTAACTGTGACAGCATGGAATTCAAAGGAGGCGATAGACAGATGGGTAAGGGGAGAAAGAGAGAATGACCACTTGGGAGAGATGAGGATCCCGGTGCCACCACCCCGCTGACCAGAAGCTCTCGGGGTGTGCGAGAACACGTGGGCGGACGAAGAGAGAGCAGTAGGAGTAGCAGTGTTATCTGTGGTGATCCATGTTTCCGTCAGTGCCAAGAAGTCGAGGGACTGGAGGGAGGCATAGGCTGAGATGAACTCTGCCTTGTTGGCCGCAGATCGGCAGTTCCAGAGGCTACCGGAGACCTGGAACTCCACGTGGGTCGTGCGCGCTGGGACCACCAGATTAGGGTGGCCGCGGCCACGCGGTGTGGAGCGTTTGTATGGTCTGTGCAGAGAGGAGAGAACAGGGATAGACAGACACATAGTTGACAGGCTACAGAAGAGGCTACGCTAATGCAAAGGAGATTGGAATGACAAGTGGACTACACGTCTCGAATGTTCAGAAAGTTAAGCTTACGTAGCAAGAATCTTATTGACTAAAATGATTAAAATGATACAGTACTGCTGAAGTAGGCTAGCTGGCAGTGGCTGCGTTGTTGACTTTGTAGGCTAGCTGGCAGTGGCTGCGTTGTTGACACTACACTAATCAAGTCGTTCCGTTGAGTGTAATAGTTTCTACAGTGCTGCTATTCGGGGGCTAGCTGGCTAGCTAGCAGTGTTGATTACGTTACGTTGCGTTAAAAGAACGACAATAGCTGGCTAGCTAACCTAGAAAATCGCTCTAGACTACACAATTATCTTTGATACAAAGACGGCTATGTAGCTAGCTACGATCAAACAAATCAAACCGTTGTACTGTAATGAAATGAAATGAAAATGTGATACTACCTGTGGAGCGAAGCGGAATGCGACCGGGTTGTTGAGTGCGGAAGTTCTATTCGGTAGACGTTGGCTAGCTGTTGGCTAGCTAGCAGTGTCTCCTACGTTAAGGACGACAAATAGCTGGCTAGCTAACCTCGGTAAATTAAGATAATCACTCTAAAACTACACACTCTAAACTACACAATTATCTTGGATACGAAGACCGCAAAGACAACTATGTAGCTAGCTAACACTACACTAATCAAGTCGTTCAGTTGAGTGTAATAGTTTCTACAGTGCTGCTATTCGGTAGACGGTGGACGTTTGCTAGCTGGCTAGCTGCTGGGCAGATAGCAGTGTAGACTACGTTAGAACGACGAAATACGATAATTACGCAATTATCTTTGATACAAAGACGGCTATGTAGCTAGCTAAGAAGAAATTGCTAAGATTAGACAAATCAAACCGTTGTACTATAATGAAATGTAATGAAATGTAATGAAAAGTTATACTACCTGCGGACCGAAGTTATGAAAAAATTAAAAATACAATATCCTAATTTAAATGTTTACTATTAATATCATGAAGTTGGCATACTCTTTATAGGGATAAAAAAAACAGCCAAATTAATAGCAATTGCCTTTCATCTCACTTTTTACATTATGGATGGCTTATTCTCTGCAAATCCTGCTGGAGAAAAAGCTTAATATGACAAAGAGTCTGTTCAAGTATGTGTGTATGTGAGTGCGGTATTCCAGGAGCTTCCAACACGCAGCCGGAATCAGCAGAGTGCGGTTCCCGCATTGGACTCAAACACATAAAGAGGAACATCTTCATCGTGGACTACGATGGACCGCTAAGATTAGTTTGAGGTAACTCACGATCAAATGATTGTGGATCACAAGCTGCTACACAAGTACAGTTATTTGCCTGTAAGTTACCGTACAGTGTAGCCTACATTGGGAAAAAAACTCCTGTTGTTTTTACGGTAACTTACTGGCAGCCAGTTACCTGTAAGTTACTGAGTGAAAACGTTTGGGAACCCCTGCCCTAGGGTACTCAGTGGAGGCTGCTGAGGGGAGAATGGCTCATAATAATGGCTGGAACGGAGCGAATGGAATGGTATCAAACACCTGGAAACCCGATTTTTGATGTATTTGATAACATTGCATTTATTCTGCTCAAGTCATTACCACAAGACCATCCTCCCCAATTAAGGTGCCACCAACCTCCTGTGAGGGTACTATATAGTGAAAGGGGCCATCTCTTCAAGTTGATGTAGTGGGTCTATTGGCACATAGACTATATACCTGGAATAGTAAAAGCATCACATTTAAAGCTGAAATATATCACTTTTTGAGCGACCTGAGAAAAACCACATAGAAATGTGAGTTATAGATATGTAATTCCCATTGAAAGCAAGTTTAAAAGAGGTAGACCTGTTCTATGTGCACTATTTCTATGCTTTCCTGTTATAAAGTTTCGTTGTTGCGTCTTTTACTTTTGGTTTAAAACATCAGCTTCAATCAGCTGAAAATTTTGGTTATGGAAAATATATTTCACAGCGGTTTAGATGGTACAATGATTCTTTACACTATACTTTCTTGTTTTGTCACATAAACTGAAATTAGGTGATTTATTAGAGTTTTACCAACATGGAAATGGCTGAATGATTTGAAATAACTGTCCAGTGTTTACATATTTTTGTGAAATATTACCTATAATTAATTACAATATGAGTGAAATAGCTTTCCTTCAACAAATTGTAATTGAGTATGTTAAAAAACTACTTTTCTGATATGGAATTGTGTGGGCTTATACCAGTCATAAAACATATTAATGGGAGTAGACCGCTGATTGGCCAGCTCATTCTCTTCAGGAGGATGACATCATCCTCTATGAGGAAATAGCAAGCATTTTTTAAACGGTCTGTTTGAGATAGAAGTTTGAGGTGGGGTTTTGAAGTGTTTATACTTTGTCCACAAATACGAGTATAGGACGAATCAACAACATTATATGGGAATGAGTGAACAGAATATTAACTTTTAAAGGTGACATTTTCAATGAACAGTTAGGATACTTTAAATCATTAGCATGACTGGTTATACAGACCAAAGCTCAGAGTGTGAGATCTCTAAGGTGGGGATGTAGAGCTAAAGCCATAGACTGTATCTTTTTACAGTTAAAGAGTTGAAGTAATCACCATTCTGGAAAAATAACCATAACTCTATACTGTACAAACTGTAACCCTCGATAGAATGGGTATTTTTACTTGACAGCTCTGAAAGACATACTGTATAGTGTCTGGGGGAGCCACAGGTGCAGTAATAATGTACTGGAGGTCTTGTATTTCTATAATACACTGCACCGTGTTTTAATAGGAAATTGTGAACTGGAATTATCCTAAATGGTCTCGATGGGCTCTTACTTTTGAGCCATGTGTCATTACTGACCTGGAGCTACACACCAGGGACTGAGCCATGTCCCGGTACTGACCTGGAGCTACACACCAGGGACTGAGCCATGTCCCAGTACTGACCTGGAGCTACACACCAGGGACTGAGCCATGTCCCAGTACTGACCTGGAGCTACACACCAGGGACTGAGCCATGTCCCGGTACTGACCTGGAGCTACACACCAGGGACTGAGCCATGTCCCAGTACTAACCTGGAGCTACACACCAGGGACTGAGCCATGTCCCAATACTCACCTGGAGCTACACACCAGGGACTGAGCCATGTCCCGGTACTGACCTGGAGCTACACACCAGGGACTGAGCCATGTCCCAGTACTGACCTGTGGCTACACACCAGGGACTGAGCCATGTCCCGGTACTGACCTGTAGCTACACACCAGGGACTGAGCCATGTCCCGGTATTGACCTGGAGCTACACACCAGGGACTGAGCCATGTCCCGGTACTGACCTGGAGCTACACACCAGGGACTGAGCCATGTCCCAGTACTGACCTGGAGTGAGCCATGTCCCGGTACTGACCTGGAGCTACACACCAGGGACTGAGCCATGTCCCGGTACTGACCTGGAGCTACACACCAGGGACTGAGCCATGTGTCGGTACTGACCTGGAGGTACCCCAGAAGAGATTGTGGAGGAGGACAGTTTTCCCTGGCCCTTGGAGGTCATGCTGGCCACCTCGATGGTGTAGGTGGTGAGGGCGGTCAGCCCCGTGACGCGGTACTCCAGGGTTACATTGGGGAGGTAGTGGGTCACCCGTGTGTTGGTGCGGTTAAACTCCTCCCATGAGATACGGTACCCTGGAACAGAGAATCAATCAAATTCATCAATCAATGGTGTACCTGCGTGGTACTTTTGCGTGGTGTACCTTTTGCGTGGTGTACCTGTGAGGACTCCGTTCTTCTCTTCAGGTTCTCTCCAGCTCACTTTGAGAGACGTGTCGAGGATATCTGTGAAGCTCAGGTCACCCACTGCCCCAGGAGCTAAAGAGGAGGGCACAGTGGTTATTGTTTATTTTGCCTTTATTTAACTAGGCAAGTCAGTTAAGAACAAATTCAGGTTTTCAATGATAGCCTAGGGACAGTGGGAAAACTGCCTTGTTCAGGGGCAGAACAACAGATTTTTACCTTGTCAGCTCGGGGATTCAACCTTGCAACCTTTCGGTTACTAGTCCAACGCTCTAACCACTTGGCTACCCTGCCACCCCATTATCATGATGATAATTATAACACAATGGAGTCCATGTATGTCAATAGCATACATGATTATATTCTGTAGATGTATTTTAATATATTAGGCTTTTTTTTTTATTGCCCGTTGAACAGTCATTACAGCTCCTAAAATAGGCAAAATTTGTCTTTTACTTGGAAGATTGTGTAATTACAAGTACAAGCCTAGTACAGTATGGCCAACCCTTTATCTCTTGAGAAAATGTGTCCCAATTAAATGTAAATGTGTGCAAACCCCTAATTGTAGCCTACGTATTCATTAGGACTGTAGAACTAGGCTGATACTATGCATTAATAATACATCTGACCCAGTGGGCATGTTTCAGTATGATTGGCCATGTCCACTAAACAGTGAGTGTGTGTGTGTGTGTGTGCGCATGTTGAACTCACTGTCTTCATGTGTCCTCAGGCCGTTAGCGGGGCTGCGGGGGCCGTCTCCCGGCGTAGTGAAACACAGCACAGAGCTGTAGTACTCTGTGAACTTCTTCAGCCCCGTCACATAGCCCACATGCACACTGTCCTGGAAGTTAGGTCTCACTGTAACCATGGTGACCTCCTCTTCCTGACCTGGCTCCCATGCCAACAGCTAGCAGAATGGTTAATGGGAACAGAGAAGGAAGAACGTGAGATCAAACTAGAAATACAAACTAAATGGTAGAACATCTAATAGGACTGGCTGGTTTTCTGACATTTTGGATGGGAACCAAACAGCACCAAATATCAAATAAAACATTATTTGCCCACAATTTCCCCCAGAAATAGAACTGTTTACTCTCCAAGTCTAATAATTTTCAAATGTTTTGTTTAAACCAACTCTTCTCCCTTGCATGTGCTGGTGACCTGCTCTGTGGTGTCATTTGGCATCATAACTGCCATATAAATAGTTAGTGCCAGTGTCAACATGTTCTGCCAGTGAGTAAGCACTGGAAGGCGGGGCTGGAATGAGTCCACAGAAAGAGAGGATGAAAAAAAGAGAGCTTTTAATTGTGGTGTATAGCAGGTCTAATGTATAGGGACTGCATACACATCAGAATGAGAGAGTGGCCAATTAGGTGTTTAGATGATTGCTACCATTGGCAAATCTGTTGGGTCTGTTTCTATATTGGTTCCCAGGCTGTGAGTAGAGTTTGTCTCTGGGAAAGAGAGTGTGGAGTTGGCACGCGGTGAGGTGGGTGTGTAAGCTGAATGTGGAATATATGGATGTCCCCTCTGCTTCCGTCACACTCACTCACTCACTCACTCACTCACTCACTCACTCACTCACTCACTCACTCACTCACTCACTCACTCACTCACTCACTCTCGCTTACTCACTCTCGCTTACTCACTCTCCCAGTAACCTCTCTCTCGGGACAGCCCCTGCAGTCAGAGAGAGTTTACAGTGACTGCTAAGATGTCCTGATAAGTGGGGCCAGAGTCATTCTCATGAACTCTTCTGAGAGAAATACAGTCATCACATCACACAGACTACATAATCAAGTTCTAGTACAGCTGATTCGAAGCAGTCATTCTCCATACATCTCATTCTAAGCCTATAAAGTACATATTTAAATGACAGCTGACATTCTTAAACCATATTCCCTGACAGTGTGAGCAGGAGAGATTGATCAAACGACTTCCAGATCTAGTTAGCCACAAGATAGATAGTTGGTCAAATGCTCCAAAAATGAAGGTCAAAGAAACAAATGACAAATCAGAATCCATCTTTCACAATGTTTGGTAGTGGCATATCTGTTTCCCCTTGTGACACAGTATGAGGCGTACCAGCCTATCATCCAGTCAATCGATTGTACTGCCCCTAATGACAGGCTGCCTAGTGTCTCTGAGACTGCCCATAATGACAGGGTGACTGGTGTCTCTAACCTTGCAGCCATAGTTCTATCACCCATTAGAGGGTACTGCCCTTAGTGACAGGGTGACTGGTGTCATCACCCATTAGAGTGTACTGCCATTAGTGACAAAATGACTGGTGTCTAGGATGTCCCTCACCTTGTATCCCTGGTTGATCCCGTTGATGAACTGAGGGTTAGGGGCGGCCCAGGTGATACGGATGGTCGTGGAGTTGACGGCCTCCACCTGAACTTTACTGGGGGCTATAGTCGGCACTGCGGAAGATAAGAGGAGAAGAGAGAGAGAGAGAGAGAGAGAGAGAGAGAGAGAGAGAGAGAGAGAGAGAGAGAGAGAGAGAGAGAGAGAGAGAGAGAGAGAGAGAGAGAGAGAACAGGATACAACCAAACGAAACACATTTCAGATTGGACAGCCTTGGCTAGGTATTGATTCTGCAGGGCAGGGGCCACCATCTTCACTCTCTTCTTTTTCTTCTCCTATCTTGAGGCTCAGGACGTATTACACCACTGTGGCTTTACTGCTCTCAGTTTCCAGCTGCAGGCTCAAACTTGAAATCTACAGCCAAGGTAGTGTAATGTACTATTCAGACCTTACAGACGATTCAATAGGAATGCATACCTCTATTCAGCAAGGATTACATTTATTCAGCAATATTTCAATACCATTTGGCACGGATGCTAACTCAAGGTTTTTGCTCCAGTGCTGACTGCGCTGCCTTCTGCATCAAGAAAATATCCTTGTTGAACATCATTCTTATATCCTCCAAATGGACATGATGCTTGACAAGTTCATTTATGTGTCAACTTATGAAATAGGTATTTAAAGTAACTTCTCCACAGGTAAAATCCTTTCCATTCAATTTCCTTCCAATGTCATCTAAGTATTTTTCTGACTGACAAGCATAATGAGCAATGAGCAGAGACTTTTACAGCTCACATCTGACTGACAAGCATAAGGGCCAATGAGCAGAGACTATTCCAGTTAACATCTGACTGACAAGCATAAGGGAAAATGAGCAGCGAGGATCCAGGATCACTCACCTCCCTGCAGCGTCCACTCAGTGACCTTGTGGCTGAAGGTTCCTATCCCCGCCCTGTTGTAGGCTGCCACCTCTATCTCGTAGTTGGTCCAGATGATCAGGTCCTCCAGGAGAATGTTGGTAACGTCTGGTTTGGAGATGTTCTTACTCTGGTAGTCCACCGGAAGACCTGTTAGACGATACCTGAGAAGCGACAGTGCAGTCTAGTCTGAGACGATTGTAGCTACAAGGCCATCCAGGGTGACAAAATTGAGCAAAAACTGATTCTTAGTTGGAGAACAAGACATTCAACTCTTGCGTTTTTGTATCATGGTCCCTGAGACACAGTGCCAGAGTGTGTTAAGGCCAGTAGAGGGAGACAGAGCAGTAGTCTACAGCACTTGCCAGAGTGAGCAAATGACGAGACAGAGTGATTGGAATATCTACAGAATGCCTGTCAACTTATTCTACACCATGACACAACCAGCTACAAACCTACTGCAAACTGAGTGTATCCCTACTGATAAACTGCCAGAGCTACAAGGGTAACTCCTGAAATTCTTCTTTCTCTCAGCTAGTGGTTTTACTTCATTTTGAACATGAGCTCTTATGTTATGTGCTTCCATGTAGCATAACAACTCTCCTCCTTGATTCAGAGAACCAGGGAGGGTTATAGCAGACAACCAATCCTGTTATCCCATGGTTCTCACCGGACGCTGTAGCCCCTGAGAACCCCGTTCTGGTGGCTCTCTGGTGGGGGCTGCCACTGGATCATGATGGACTGGTTGGTGCGGCCGCTGGCGATCACATTCTGGGGAGGGGCACTGGGAGGTTCCTCTGGTAGAGATACACTGCAGAGAGGAGAGAGAGCAGAGAAAGTTTGGAAGGATAGTGTTGTTTATTTTTCTGTCAGAAGAGAAGACAATGCAGCGTGTTGATTAATCTGTAGATAGGCTCTGTCACTTCTTTCTCTCCCATAACCTGTCTCATGACCTCTTGCTCTTTTCAATAATCACCACGATGTCATGAGAATGGCGCTGGAATGTATAGCGGCCATTTGACGGGCAGTTTTGTGATTTTCCGCCCATAGATGGTCTGCCTGTAAAAGCACCACCTGGACTGGACACAGCTAGACAAACTGTCTTTTTGACAAGATCAGGGAGTTTTGCGACTAGGAGGCTATGGACATCACATGCCCTGCACCAAAGTCAAGGGCAGGACAGAAACAGGCTCTCTGAATATAGATTTCCTTGTTCATGTGTGGTTCGGACAGACCAGTCATCAGCACTATCTGCAGTGCCTCTATTCACATGACTCTCTCCTAACACACACGTCATACGTTGCCGCTACTATTTGTATTGTATCCTGCTGCTCAGCCACTTTACCCCTGATTGTATGCATATAACTACCTCGTCTATCACTGATATCGTTATTGATATTGTTCTTGTACATAGTTATTTATATTGACACTATCTATTTCTGATATTGCTACTATGCAAGTAACCATTTGGCTGTACCATTTACACCTTCTGTAGAGACCATCCACTTAGCAAAATATTGATTTTATAATGAATATTGATATGTGTGGTTGTAACATGATTTTGTGACATACCACAACAATATAATTTGACCGTATCAAGTGTCCACCACATAAATATATGGCGCATGTGTAACGGATGTGAAATGGCTAGCTAGTTAGCGGTGGTGCGCGCTAATAGCGTTTCAATCGGTTACGTCACTCGCTTTGAGACCTTGAAGTAGTGGTTCCCCTTGCTCTGCAAGGGCCGTGGCTTTTGTGTAGTGATGGGTAACGATGCTTCGTGGGTGACTGTTGTTGATGTGTGCAGAGGGTCCCTGGTTCGCGCCCGTGTCGGCGCGAGGGAACGGTCTAAAGTTAAACTGTTACACATGCATCTGTTTATGTTCTGCACATGTGCACCTCACTCAGGTTTCAACTCAGGTTGCATGGCCTTTAGGCTAGGGTCTATTTTTCTCCACTTCCTGTCTGACTTACGTGCCCAAAGTAAACTGCCTGTTACTCAGGCCCAGAAGCCGGGATATGCATATAATTGGTACTATTTGATAGAAAACACTATGACGTTAGTAGAAATGTTAAAATAATGTATGAGACTATAACACAATTGATATGGTAGGAGAAAATCCAAAGAAAAACCAATCAGAATAACTTTTTTGAGAGATCCCATGCTCTTCAATGGAAAAAATATGGGTCATATGAGATACCAGCTCCCAGATTGCAATTCCTATGGCTTTCACTACATGTCAATAGTCTTTGTTCAAGGTTTCAGGCTTGTTTCTTCTCAAACGAGGAAGAATTTTGAGTGTTGGTACTGGCAGTCAGAGTTGGAAATCTGTCAGTGTGCGCGCAATGAAGAGGACGCGCACTTGCTAATTTTGCTTTTCAATTGAACATACTTCTTTCCGTATGAAATATTACAGTTTAATTACATTTTAGGGTACCTGAGGATTGATTAGAAACGTATTTTGACTTGTTTTAACAAAGTTTAACGGTAGCTTTTTGGATTCCTTTCTCTGCATGTTGAACGAGTCGATTAACTCAAGTCGATTGCGCCAACTAAACAGACTTTTTGGAATATAAAGAAGGAATTTATCTAACAAAACGAACATGCATGTTGTAGCTGGGAATCTTGGGATTGCAAATCAAAGGAAGATTTTTTTAAAGTAAGTGAATATTTAATCGCTATTTGTGATTTTATGAAGCCTGTGCTGGTTGAAAAATATTTTGATGTGGGACGCCATCCTCAAACAATCGCATGGCATGCTTTCGCTGTAAAGCCTATTGTAAATCGGACAATGCAGTTAGATTAACAATAATTTAAGCTTTTAACCAATATAAGACACTTGTATGAATCTAGATGTTTAATATCCATGATTTTTATCATTATTTATTTGAATTACGCGACCTCCAATTTCACCAGAAGTCGTCGACAGGTGTCCCGCTGGCGGGACGCCTATCCCAGAGAGGTATGTATGGAATACTATGTGATACGTGCATGTGTAACAGTACAGTATATAAAGTATGTTGATGTACTGGTGTGAAGGCATTTGGGCAGTGGTGTAAAGTACTTAACTTCAAATACTTGAAAGTACTACTTAAGCAGTTGTTTGTGGTATCTGTAATTACTTTACAATTTTATATTTTGGCCTATTTTTACTTTACTTTACCTTACTACATTCGTAAAGAAAAATAATGTACTTTTTACTCAATACATTTTCCTTGGCACCCAAAAGTAAATTGTCCAATTCGCACACTTATCAAGAGAACATGCCTGGTCATCCCTACTGCCTCTGATCTGGCAGACTCACTAAACACAAATGCTTCATTTGTGAATTATGAGTGTTGGAGTGTGCCCCTGGCTATCGTCCATAAAAAAAGAAGAAAACAATAATTGTACTGTCTGGTGTAATATAAGGATCAATTTAGACAAATGTGTCTGGATAAGTGTCTAATATTTATAACATGTTTTATCTGGACACTATGTTTACCTGTAATTGTTCCTTGTTGTGGGCTATATTCACTTTTAGTCTTCATATTTTCTACACTACTCATAGTTTAGCACATGACCTCACATGTGAATTCTTAAAGAGATGGGTAGGGCTAAGGCTTAAGAGGGTATGAACAATGCTGAATGGGTGTACACAAAGGAGAGCGCTCCAGTAGGTACATTCAAAGGCCCTTTTCTCAAAAGTGAGTTTACAAGTTGATCAACTTTCAAAGCATAATTACTTTCCCATTGTTCCTCAATTGCAGTGTATGATATACAATTTTGTAGCTCTGAGTCTCTACTTGTATTAAATGTAAACACACATTTTGCTACATAAGCCTGATTTGAGCTGGTCAGTCACAAATACGGAATCATGTAGTAACCAAAGAAGTGTAAAAAATTCTAACTATATTTTATATTTTTTGATTCTTCAAAGTAGCTACCCTTTGCCTTGATGGCAGCTTTGCACACAGTTGGCATTATCTCATCCAGCTTCACCTGGAAGGCTTTTCCAAATGTTCTGAAGGAGTTCCCACATATGCTGAGCTGCATTTCCTTCACTGTGTGGTCCAACTCATCCCAAACCATCTCAATTGGTTAAGTAAGCCTTGAATTCTAAATTAATCACTGAGAGTGTCATGAGCAAAGCACCCCCACACCATCACACTTCCTCCTCCATGCTACACGGTGGGAACCACACATGCAGAGATCATCCGTTCACCTACCTGGCGTCTCACAAAGACAAGGCTGTTTGAACCAAAAAACTATGGGTCTTCGTTTCATGTGGTGTTCCTCATGAGAGCCAGTTTCATCATACTGCTTGATGGTTTTTACGACTAAACTTGAACAAACTTTCAAATTTCAAATTTTCCACATTGACTGACCTTCATGTCTTAAAGTAATGATGGGCTGTCATTTCAATTTGCTTATTTCAGCTGTTCTTGTCATAATATGGACTTGGTATTTTACCAAATAGGGGTAACTTTTGTATACCACCCCTACCTTGTCACAAGACAACTGATTGGCTCAAATGCATTAAGGAAAGAAATTCCACAAATTAACTTTTAAAGAGGCTCACCTTTTAACTTCTTATGGCTGCAGGGGCAGTATTGAGTAGCTTGGATGAAAGGTGCACAGAGGTTCCCAGAGTAAACGGCCTGCTCCTCAGTCATAGTTGCTAATATATGCATATTATTATTTGTATTGGATAGAAAACACTCTGAAGTTTCTAAAACATTTTGAATTGTGTCTGTGAGTATAACAGAACTCATATGGCAGGCAAAAACCTGAGAAGAAATCCAACCAGGAAGTGAGAAATCTGAGATTGGTCGATTTTCAACTCATCACCTATTGAATACACAGTAGGATATGGATCTGTTTGTACTTCCTATGCCTTCCACTAGATGTCAACAGTCTGTAGAACATTGAATGAAGCTTCTACTGTGATGTGGGGTCAGATGGGAGGTGTTTGAGTCAGTGGTCTGGCAGAGTGCCAGTTCCTAGTCAGGCACATTCCTCATGATATCGACTTGCGTTCCATTACTTCTATAGACACAAAGGAATTCTCCGGTTGGAACGTTATTGAATATTTATGATAACAACATCCTAAAGATTGATTCTATACTTAGTTTGACAAGTTTCTTCGACCTGTAATATAACTTTTTGAAGTTGTCGTCTGACGTTCGGCTGGACCTGCACGAGCGCTTGGATTTGTTTAACAAACATGCTAACAAAAATATCTATTTGGACATACATGATGTACATTACCTAACAAAACAAACATTTCTTGTGGAAGTGGGAGTCCTGGGAGTGCATTCCGATGAAAATCAGCAAGGGTAAGTGAAGATTTATAATGCTTTTTATGAGTTTTGTTGACTGCACAATTTGGCGGGTAACTGTATGGCTTCCTTTTGTGGCTGAACGCTGTTCTCAGATTATTGAATATTGTGCTTTAGCCGTAAAGATTTTTGAAATCTGACACAGCGGTTGCATTAAGAACAAGTGTATCTTTAATTCTATGTAAAACATGTATCTTTTATCAAAGTTTATGATGAGTATTTATGTTATTTGACGTGGCGCTCTGCAATTTCTCCGGATATTTTGGAGGCATTTCTGAACATGGCGCCAATGTAAACTGAGGTTTTTGGATATAAATATGAACTTAATCGAACAAAAATGTATGTATTGTGTAACATGAAGTCCTATGAGTGTCATCTGATGAAGATCATCAAAGGTTAGTGATTAATTTTATCTCTATTTCTGCTTTTTGTGACTCCTGTCTTTGGCTGGAACAATAGCTGTGATTTTCTGTGATTTTGCGGTGACCTAACATCATCGTTTGTGGTGCTTTCGCTGTAAAGCCTATTTGAAATTGGACACTTTGGTGGGATTAACAACAAGATTACCTTTAAAATGGTATAAGACACATGTATGTTTGAGGAATTTTAATTATGAGATTTCTGTTGTTTGAATTTGGCGCCCTGCACTTTCACTGGCTGTTGTCATATCATCCTGGTGACGGGATTGCAGCCATAAGAAGTTTTTAACATAAACAAGTTTAGCATCTCAAGCCCCTGAACATGTTCAGTACTAGTCAAAAGTTTGGACACCTACTCATTAAAGGGTTTTTCTTAATTTGTAATATTTTCTACATTGCAGCCATAATAAGTTAATTGAAATGCATTCCAGGTGACTACCTCATGAAGCTGGTTGAGAGAATGCCAAGAGTGTGCAAAGCTGTCATCAAGGCAAACGGTGGCTACTTTGAAGAATCTCAAATATAAAATATATTTTGATTTGTTTAACACTTTTTTGGTTACGACATGATTCCATATGTGTTATTTCGTAGTTGTGTTGTCTTCACTATTATTCTACAGTGTAGAAAATAGTCAAAATAAAGAAAAACCCTGGAATGAGTAGGTGTGTCCAAACTTTTGACTGGTACTGTGTATGTACATATCTACCTAAATTACCTCGTACCCCTGCACATGGACTCGGTAATGGGACCCTGTGTATATAAGTTATCGTTACTCATTGTGTATTTATTATTACTTTTATTATTATGTGTTTTACTTTTCTATTATTTCTCTATTTTCTTTCTCTGCATTGTTGGGAAGGGAGTGTAAGTACGCATTTCACTGTTAGTCTACACCTGTTGTTTACAAAGCATGTAACAAATAACATTTAACTTGATTTGATTTTGTCCATGCTATCTGCAGTATCTGTGTCTAAGCTGTGTACAAAACCATCACTATCCCTTAATGCATTTCCTACTGATGGAGACACATAAGGTACCTAGCCAGAGAGAGAAAAGGCTAATACCAAAGACCACAGCGGACCAGTCAGATGATGCTGAATCAATTCAATCAATTCAAAACCAAAGGGCCCATACAGAGATATGACTTTTCAGAAAGCGAGGCACAGTTGAGATTAATTGTGGCACTTTAGGATCAAACGGAAGCACAAAGCGCTCAGTGTGAACCCCTGCGCTGTCGGACGTGAGCCCCCTATGGCTATCCTCTCAGCTGGAGAGGGCTGGGGATCCAACTGCTCACATTTGAGCTGGCTCGACGAGCTAGCCTGTGTAAGAGGAGGGATTGGGTCCCAAATGAACCCCTATTCACTACATAGTGCACTACTTTTGGCCAGAGCACACTACGTTATGAGAAGTGACTCAGGCTAGTGAAGCCAACCTGATCTCAACAATCTCCCGGGACACCTCCAAAGCCCTCTCTGAGTGAGTGAAGTGGTGGTGTGTGTCTGGCTGCATCGGCTCAATTACTAATCCTTCAGCAGATAAATACACACACACACACACACACACACACACACACACACACACACACACACACACACACACACACACACACACACACACACACACACACACACACACACACACACACACACACACACACACACACACACACACACACACACACACACACACACACACACATATTTATAAACCATTGACAATATGTACTGGCACGGGATCACACACTGTTTGACTGGGAGACTGAGTAGGCTGTTATCATTGCACGGCAGGGGATAAGGGGCTTTAGAGAGGAGAGAGGAATCCTGGGAGGGCTCTCTCTCACCGGTCAGTCTCCTTGCTGAACTGGCCCTTGCCCACGTCGTTGACGGCACACAGGCGGAACTGGTAGGAGCGTGCTGGGATGAGTCCACTGACTGTCACCGCTGTCGACTCAGGCTCTATGTTGGCCAGGAGGATAGCCCAGGGAGCGTCTAGCACAGGAAGAGAGAACAGACACATATCAAACCTGCAGATGATCTAATCCTTCTCTTCATTATATTCCTCCTACTAACAGCGGTTTATTATTTCTCATTATCCATCAGGCTGTGTCCTCCTGAGATCACTCACTGTTCTCAGAGACCTCCAGGATGTAGTGAAGTAGGGGGCTGTTCCCATCGAAGGGCTTGGCCCAGGTCAGGTTAATGGCCCTCTTTTCTGAGGAACTTAGCAGGGCTGCAGGGTTCTCTGGAGCATAGGGCAGCTGCCTGAGGGGTGGGGTGGGGGTGGGGTACACAGATCGCCAGAGAGGTTGTCAGACAGACGGGCAGACAGAAAGATATATGACTGGATGAGTTTTTAAAAATACATTCTTAGAGGTACGATTTACTCAAAATCCATCATTATAGGAAACTAGGACAGCAGAGTAGAGAAGAAAAGAGAGAGACAGACAGGAGTGGGGTGAGACAGTTGAGAGACAGGAGAGGTGAGAATGGGGAGAGATGTGAGACAGGAGAGGTAAATCAGGAAAAGTGACATAGGAGAGATTAGACATGAGATGACAGAAGAGCTGAGACAGGAGAGGTGAGACTGGGGAGAGAGATGAGACCGGAGATGTGGGACAGGAGAGGTGAGAATGGGGAGAGAGGTGAGACAGAAGAGATGGCCGGAAGAGATGAGAATGGGGAGAGAGGTGAGACAGGAGAGGTGAGAATGGGGAGAGAGTTGAGACAGGAAAGGTGGAAAGGGAGGGGTGAGACAGGAGAGGTGAGAATGGAGAGAGAAGTGAGACAGGAGAGGTGAGAATGGGGAGAGAGGTGAGACTGGGGTGAGAGGTGAGACAGGAGAGGTGGGATAGGAGAGGGGAGAGTGGAGAGAGAGGTGAGACAGGAGAGGTGAGAATGGGGAGAGAGTGAGACAAGAGAGGTGGGATAGGAGAGGGGAGAATGGACAGAGAGGTGAGACAGGAGAGGTGAGACAGGAGAGGTGAGACAGGAGAGCTGAGACAGGAGAGCTGAGACAGGAGAGTTGAGACAGGAGAGGTGAGACAGGAGAGGTGAGGCAGGAGAGGTGAGACAGGAGAGGTGAGGCAGGAGAGATGATACAGGAGAGGTGAGACAGGAGAGGTGAGGTAGGAGAGATGATACAGGAGAGGTGAGACAGGAGAGGTGAGAATGGAGAGAGAAGTGAGACAGGAGAGGTGAGAATGGGGAGAGAGGTGAGACTGGGGTGAGAGGTGAGACAGAAGAGGTGGGATAGGAGAGGGGAGAGTGGAGAGAGAGGTGAGACAGGAGAGGTGAGAATGGGGAGAGAGGTGAGACAAGAGAGGTGGGATAAGAGAGGGGAGAATGGAGAGAGAGGTGAGACAGGAGAGGTGAGACAGGAGAGGTGAGACAGGAGAGGTGAGACAGGAGAGCTGAGACAGGAGAGTTGAGACAGGAGAGGTGAGACAGGAGAGGTGAGGCAGGAGAGGTGAGACAGGAGAGGTGGGCAGGAGAGATGATACAGGAGAGGTGAGACAGGAGAGGTGAGGTAGGAGAGATGATACAGGATAGGTGAGACAGGAGAGGTGAGGCAGGAGAGGTGAGACAGGAGAGGTGAGACAGGAGAGGTGAGACAGGAGAGGTGATACAGGAGAGGTGAGACAGGAGAGGTGAGACAGGAGAGGTGAGACAGGAGAGGTGAGATAGGAGAGGTGAGAAAACAAGCAGTATATCTTGTTCAAGACAGGATGAACAAGGATGAACTTGTTCGAGACAGAGAAAACAAGAGGATGATAAAGAGGGAGAGAGAGATATGTCGATCGTGTTACCTGACTCGGAGGTGCGCGCTGCGTGAGTCGTTGCCTCCTACCGACATAACCCTACATGTGTAGGTCCCGATGTCACCTGACCAGGTCTGGGAGATGTGGAGGGTACCATCCGGGTCCAGCCGGATACGGGGGATAGACTGGGCGTTGATGACCAAGCCCTCCTTCTCCCACACATACCTACAGTTTAAAGGTCCAATGCAGACATTGTTATCTAAATATCAAATCATTTCTGGGTAACAATTAAGTACTTTTTCAACTAAAATTGTCAAAAAGAAACAAAAATAACTTCTTATCAAATAGCAATTTCTCAAGCAAGAATTTTACTAGGACTGTCTGGGAGTGGTCTGAGTGAGGATGGGAAAACTGAAAACTAGCTGTAATTGGCAGAGAGGTTTGGAACTCTCTTTCTTATTGGTCTAAGACTAGGGGGCGATATTTTCGTTTTTGGCTAAAAACACGTACCCATTTGAAACTGCCTAGTTCTCAGCCCCCGAAACTAGAATATGCATATAATTGTCAGATTAGGATAGAAAACACTCTGAAGTTTCCAAAACTGTAAAACATTTGTCTGTAAGTTAAACAGAACTGATATTGCAGGCTAAAACCTGAGGAAAATCCAATCAGGAAGTGCCCCTGTTCTTGAAACCTCTCTGTTCCTATGCATCCCTATTGCCCATATAAAGGGATATCAACCAGACTTCTTTTTCTATGGCTTCCCTAAGGTGTCAACAACCTTTAGACATAGTTTCAGGCTTTTATTTTGAAGAATGAGCGTGAACGACCACATTGCGTAAGTGGATAGGTGGGGGCTCTCAGAGTGACTTGTGCGCAAAAGAGAAAGGCAGCCATTGTTACTCCCGGTCCTAGTGAAAAGCCAACTGTCCCGGTTGATATATTATCGAATAGATATTTGAAAAACACTTTGAGGATGGATTATAAAAAACATTTGACATGTTTCTGTGGACATTATGTATATAATTTGGAATTTATGTCGGCGTTGTCGCGACCGCTCTTTCCGGTGGATTCCTGGGCATAACGCATCAAACTAACGGAGGTATTTGTATATGAAAAATATCTTTATGGAACAAAAGGAACATTTGTTGTCTAACTGGGAGTCTCGTGAGTGAAAACATCCGAAGATCATCAAAGGTAAACGATTAATTTGATTGCTTTTCTGATTTTCGTGACCAAGTTACCTGATGCTAGGTGTACTTATTGTTTTGTCGAGCGATCGATAAACTTACACAAACGCTTGTATTGCTTTCGCTGTAAAGCATCATTTCAAAATCTGAGACGACAGATGGATTAACAAAAGGCTAAGCTTGTAATATTGCACTTGTGATTTCATGAAATTATATTATATTATATACCTGTGGCGTTAGGCTAGGCTATGCTAGTCAGCGTTTCTGATGACAATTATCCCAGATCCGGGATGGGTGGTTCAGAAAGCTTAACTCATTTACTGCCAAAACTCCATCCCACCAAAACAGACTGACATTTCAGGCGGCCTTTTCAAACAGCTCTCACACAAAAAGGGCATTATCATACAATTCTCAATTTCACAGTATCATTCCAAACTCATAGTGTGAAAAAAATATATATAGAAAACAGGTAATTCACTTTTTTAACTACATTGAGCCTTTAATACACAGTTGCTTCTTGACATGCACAGCAGGTGTGACCTGCCCCTGTGACCTTGTCAAATTGTGCAATGTTAGTGAGTGTTGTTGTATGTAAGGTTGGAGAAAAGTGTCTGTGTGTGCACAAGATGCTTTGTGTGCATCTCACTCTGTGTGTGTGTGTGTGGGTGCAGTGTGTCTGTATGTGTGTGTAAAAGTGTACTGTGTGTGTGTGGGGGGGGGTGCAGTGTGTCTGTATGTGTGTGTAAAAGTGTACTGTGTGTGTGTGGGGGGGGTGCAGTGTGTCTGTATGTGTGTGTAAAAGTGTACTGTGTGTGTGTGGGAGGTGGGGGTGCAGTGTGTCTGTATGTGTGTGTAAAAGTGTACTGTGTGTGTGTGTGTGGGGGGGGGGTGTCTGTATGTGTGTGTAAAAGTGTACTATGTGTGTGTGGGGGGTGGGGGGGGGGGGTGCAGTGTGTCTGTATGTGTGTGTAAAAGTGTACTGTGTGTGCGTGTGTGCATGCACATAGTGCTCGGTGTGTGTGTGTGTGTGCTCTCCTACCTGACGGTGACACTGGGGTCGTGTGTAACTCCACAGGTCACAGTGGCCTTGGTGCCTTTGATGACACTCTGGTCCTGAGGGGGGGTGTTGATACGGGTGCGAGCTGAAGGGAGAGAGAGTGTATGAACACACACTTATACACACACACTAGAAAGGGAAGGATGCAGTGCGTGCTGCACGTTCTGATTTCTCCAAGTGGCACGTTGTCCCTGGATCAAGTCACATGTTGTCCCTGGATCAAGTCACACGTTGTCCCTGGATCAAGTCACATGTTGTCCCTGGATCAAGTCACATGTTGTCCCTGGATCAAGTCACATGTTGTCCCTGGATCAAGGCACATGTTGTCCCTGGATCAAGTCACATGTTGTCCCTGGATCAAGTCACATGTTGTCCCTAGATCAATTCACATGTTGTCCCTGGATCAAGTCACATGTTGTCCCTGGATCAAGTCACATGTTGTCCCTAGATCAAGGCACATGTTGTCCCTAGATCAAGTCACATGTTGTCCCTGGATCAAGTCACATGTTGTCCCTAGATCAAGTCACATGTTGTCCCTAGATCAAGTCACATGTTGTCCCTAGATCAAGTCACATGTTGTCCCTGGATCAAGGCACATGTTGTCCCTGGATCAAGTCACATGTTGTCCTTGGAATAAGGCACATGTTGTCCCTGGATCAAGTCACACGTTGTGCCTGGATCAAGTCACACGTTGTCCCTGGATCAAGTCACATGTTGTCCCTGGATCAAGACACACGTTGTCCCTGGATCAAGTCACACGTTGTCCCTGGATCAAGTCACATGTTGTCCCTGGATCAAGTCACATGCTGTCCCTGGATCAAGTCAAATGTTGTCCCTAGATCAAGTCACATGTTGTCCCTGGATCAAGTCACATGTTGTCCCTAGATCAAGTCACATGTTGTCCCTGGATCAAGTCACATGTTGTCCCTAGATCAAGTCACATGTTGTCCCTGGATCAAGTCACACGTCGACACATTCCACTAGACCCCCCCCCCCACACACACACACACTCACCCCACACCACAAGGTCAGCAGCAGCCTCGTCTATGCCCCGGGAGTTGCTGGCCATGCAGGTGTAGGTGCCAGCGTCTGATATGTGGGATGGGGAGATGAGCAGGCTGCCTGACTCCAGCAAGGTGAACCTGGGCAGCTGAACAGAACCACTGGCCAGAACACGCTCACCTGGAAGGACAGAGAGAGAGAAAGAGCGAGAGAGAGAGAGAGAGAGAGAGAGAGAGAGAGAGAGAGAGAGAGAGAGAGAGAGAGAGAGAGAGAGAGAGAGAGAGAGAGAGAGAGAGAGAGAGAGAGAGAGAGAGAGAGAGAGAGAGAGAGAGAGAGAGAGAGAGAGAGAGAGAGAGAGAGAGAGAGAGAGAGAGAGAGTTTGTTTGCTGGGGTCAGTGATAAGTCTTTTGTAATTTCTTAAAGTTCAAGTTTTATTGTCACATGCATAACAAGTAGAGTGAAATGCTTAACAAGCTCTTCCCAACAGTGCA
This sequence comes from Salvelinus alpinus, assembly GCF_045679555.1. NCBI lineage: Eukaryota > Metazoa > Chordata > Actinopteri > Salmoniformes > Salmonidae > Salvelinus > Salvelinus alpinus. Next base: position 87,729,917 of record NC_092088.1, on the reverse strand, counting down.
GTAATCAATATCAAAATAGAACAACTAATAATAATAAACTAAATTAAAATATATACAGCACCAGTCAAACGTTTGGACACACTTACTCATTTAAGGTTTTCTTAGATTTTACTATTTTCTACATTGTAGAATAATAGTGATGACAACAAAACTATGAAATAACACATTTGGAATATCAAAATATCAAAATATATTGACATTTTAGATTCTTCAAGTAGCTACCTTTTTTCCTGTGATGAGAGCTTTGCACACTCAGCAAACTTCACCTGGAATGCTTTTCTAAAAGTCTTGAAAGAGTTCCCACCTATGCTGAGCACTTGTTGGCTGCTTTTCCTTTACTCAGCGGTCCAACTCATCCCAAACCATCTCAATTGGGTTGAGGTCGGGTAACTGTGGAGGCCAGGTCATCTGATACATCACTCTATCACTCTCCTTCTTGGTCAAATAGCCCTTACACAGCCTGGAGGTGTATTGGGTCATTGTCCTGTTTAAAAACAAAATAACAGACCCACTAAGCGCAAACCCGATGGGATGGTTGCCATGCCGATGGGATGGTTGCTAAACACATTCTGAATAAATCACTGACAGTGTCACCAGCAAAGCACCCCCACACCATCACACCTCCTCCTCCATGCTTCATGGTGGGAACCACACATGCAGAGATCATCAGTTCACCTTCTCTGCATCTCACAAAGACACAGTGGTTTGAACCAAAAATCTCCAATTTGGACTTATCAGACTAAAGGACAGATTTCCACTGGTCTAATGTCCATTGCTCGTGTTTTTTTGCCCAAGCAAGTCTTCTTTTTGTTGCCCTTTAGTGGTGGTTTATTTGCAGCAATTTGACCATGACGGCCTGATTCAAGTAGTCTCCTCTGAACAGTTGATGTTGAGATTTGTCTCTTACTTGAACTCTGTGAAGCATTTATTTGGGCTGCATTTTCTGAGGCTGGTAACTCGAAGATATCCTCAGGAGCAGAGGTAACTCTGGGTCTTCCTTTTCCGTGGTGGTCCTCATGAGAGCCAGTTTCATCATGGAGCTTGAAGGTTTTGACTGACCTTCATGTCTTAAAGTAATGATGGGACTTTTGTTTCTCTTTACCTATTTGAGCTGTTATTGCCATAATATGGACTTGGTCTTTTACCAAATAGTGCTATCTTCTGTATTCCATTATTATTTATCCATGCAAGTTAGTTAAGAACAAATTCTTATTTACAATGACAGCCTACCGGGGAACAGTCGGTTAACTGCCTTGTTCAGGGGCAGAACAACAGATTTGTATCTTGTCTGCTCGGGGATTCAATCCAGCAACCTTTTGGTTACTGGTCCAATGCTCTAACCACTAGGATACCTGCTGCCCCAAATACCACCTCTACCTTGTCACAACACAACTGATTGGCTCAAACACATTAAGAAGGAAAGAAATTCCACAAATTCACTTTTAACAAGGCACACCTGTTCCAGGTGAATACCTCGTGAAGCTGGTTGAGAGGATGCCAAGACTGTGCAAAGCAGTCAAGGCAAAGAGTGGCTACTTTGAATAATCTCAAATATAAAATACATTTTGATTTGTTTAACACTTTTTTGGTTATTGCATGATTCCATATGCATTATTTCATAGTTGTGATGTCTTCACTATTATTTTACAATGTAGAAAATAGTCAAAATAAAGAAAAACCCTGGAATGAGTAGGTGTGTCCAAACTTTTGACTGGTACTGTATATAATACAGAAAACATGAGACATGAGAAATAAGACATGTCTGATGTCTTTATGGGACCCTTTAGTGGAAGCTGGGGAGCCGGTTTGGGGTAAATGTTTGATTGATTCTTACTATTTATTGATTGCATTTCATATTCATTGTGTTTAGTTTTGTATTTTGCTAAAAGAGACCTGGTTCTCAATATGACTCCATGTTTAAAGCTGCAACATGGAACTTTCTGGGCGACCCGACCAAATGCACATAGAAATGTGAGTTATAGATCTCTCATTCTCATCGAAAGCGAGTCTAAGAAGTAGATATTTTCTATGTGTGCCATTTATATGCTTCCCATTCTTACGTTTAGTTTTTGCATCTTTTACTTTCGGTTTTTCACACCAGTTTCAAAAAGCTGACAATATAATATTATTGGTTATATAATATATTTCACAGCTCTTTAGGAGGTACAATGATTCTTTCTATGGAAATTATGCAAACTATTAGAATTTTAGTAACCAGGAAATGGCGGAGTGAATGCTGTATATTGCACCTTTAAATGAACGTTAAATAAAACATTTAATAAACCAATGTCTGCTATTAATCTGCATGCGCTAGATAGACTGGTACCATGGGAGATGTGCATTCATCCATCCTATTGCAGATAGTTGAGTAATGCGATGATTGGATTGTTCCATTCTGTTTAAGTCCATTGTTTATACATCATGGGAAAAAAGCAGCCATATTGTTAATAGTTCCCTATGACATAGTGTGTGCCTGGTTGAGTGGTGCAGTGGAGAGAGTCTGACCTTTCTGCCAGGTGATAGCTGGTCTTGGTGCTCCTGATGTTTCACAGTGGAGAATGACTGACATGCCGTCAATCACCGTGCTGTCAGATGGTCCAGCTGTGATGTTAGGGGCAATGCCTGAGGACACAAGCACAAACACACACACACACACACACACACACACACACACACACACACACACACACACACACACACACACACACACACACACACACACACACACACACACACACACACACACACACACACACACACACACACACACACACACACACACACACACACACACACACACACACACACACACACACACACACACACAGGAATGACAAAGGCAGGCAGAGGGCTACAGAGAGGTGAAAGAGAGGAGTCGTCTTCAATAGGAACTCATCTTCAAATCCATCCAGACATTTATTGGCTGTGTCTGTTACATACTTTTTCTCTGTCCTGGATCCCCTTTTCCCTGTCCTCCCTCCCTCAGAAACAGAGGGAGGGAGTGGAGGGAGGGAGGTGAAAGGGAAAGAGACAGGGCGATAAAGCATTCTCCCCCACTCACAACAGGTGACTAATTAGGAAGCATGTGACAAATAACATTTGATTTGATTGAGTCTTAGAAGATGACAAGAGAACATGCCACTCATCCAACTGACAGAGAGAGGAAAGAGGAAGGTAAAGAAAGAGAGAAAGAGAAGGGAGTGGTATGGGGGCAAAGAGATATAGAACAGGGAGGACTAGGGAGAGAGAGAGCTAGGCAATAATACTAGGAAGGATATGACATAAGATGGTGACACAGGTAGAGAGAGGGAGGGAGGCAATACACTAGGAAGGATACGACAAAATATGTTGACACAGGTAGAGGGAGTGAGGCAATACACTTGGTAGGGTATGACATAATGTTGTGACACAGGTAGAGGGAGGGAGGCAATACACTTGGTAGGGTATGACATAAGATTGTGACACACGTAGAGGGAGGGAGGCAATACACTAGGTAGGGTATGACATAAATGGTGACACAGGTAGTGAGAGGGAGGGAGGCAATACACTAGGAAGGTTATGACATAAGATTGTGACACAGGTAGAGGGAGGGAGGCAATACACTAGGTAGGGTATGACATAAATGGTGACACAGGTAGTGAGAGGGAGGGAGGCAATACACTAGGAAGGTTATGACATAAGATTGTGACACAGGTAGAGGGAGGGAGGCAATACACTAGGTAGGGTATGACATAAATGGTGACACAGGTAGAGAGAGGGAGGGAGGCAATACACTAGGAAGGTTATGACATAAGATTGTGACACAGGTAGAGGGAGGGAGGCAATACACTAGGAAGGTTATGACATAAATGGTGACACAGGTAGAGAGAGGGAGAGACAGAAAGATTCCTTCACTCTGTTAACATGGTCACATTAAGTAGTACACATCAATGAGACATGTAGACAGAATAAGTCAAATAAAGAAAACAAGTAAAAGGATGAGTAAAAGGAGATGTAGCCAGAGTAAAATAATGAGTAAAAGGAGTTGTAGACAGAGTAAAAGGATGAGTAAAAAGAGTTGTAGCAAGAGTAAAAGGAGCTGTAGACAGAGTAAAAGGAGTTGTAGACAGAGTAAAGGGATGATTAAAGGGAGTTGTAGACAGAGTAAAAGGAGCTGTAGACAGAGTAAAAGGAGTTGTAGACAGAGTAAAGGGATGATTAAAGGGAGTTGTTGACAGAGTAAAAGGAGTTGTAGACAGAGTAAAAGGAGTTGTAGACAGAGTAAAGGGATGAGTAAAATGAGTTGTAGACAGAGTAAAAGGAGTTGTAGACAGAGTAAAGGGATGAGTAAAAGGAGTTGTAGACAGAGTAAAAGGAGTTGTAGACAGAGTAAAGGGATGCTTAAAGGGAGTTGTAGACAGAGTAAAGGGATGATTAAAGGGAGTTGTAGACAGAGTAAAGGGATGATTAAAAGGAGTTGTAGACAGAGTAAAGGGATGATTAAAATGACTTGTAGACAGAGTAAAGGGATGATTAAAGGGAGTTGTAGACAGAGTAAATGGATGATTAAAAGGAGTTGTAGACAGAGTAAAGGGATGATTAAAGGGAGTTGTAGACAAAGTAAAGGGATGAGTAAAAGGAGTTCAAATCAAAGTGTATTTGTCACGTGCGCCGAATACAACAGGTGTAGACCTTACAGTGAAATGCTTACTTACAGGCTCTAACCAATAGTGCAAAAAGGTAATAGGTGAACAATATGTAAGTAAAGAAATTAAACAACAGTAAAAAGACAGGCTATATACAGTAGCGAGGCTATAAAAGTAGCGAGGCTACATACAGACACTGGTTAGTCAGGCTGATTGAGGTAGTATGTACATGTAGATATGGTTAAAGTGACTATGCATAAATGATGAACAGAGGGTACCAGTAGCGTAACAGAGGGGTTGGTGGGTGGCGGGACACAATGCAGATAGCCCGGTTAACCAATGTGCGGGAGCACTGGTTGGTCGGCATAATTGAGGTAGTATGTACAAGAATGTATAGTTAAAGTGACTATGCATACATCATAAACAGAGAGTAGCAGCAGCGTAAAAAAGAGGGGTTGGGGGGGGGGGGGGGGGGGGGGAGGGGTACACAATGCAAATAGTGCACACAATGCGGATAGCCATTTGATCACCTGTTCAGGAGTCTTATGGCTTGGGGGTAAAAACTGTTGAGAAGCCTTTTTGTCCTAGACTTGGCACTCCGGTACCGCTTGCCATGCTGTAGTAGAGAGAACAGTCTATGACTGGGGTGGCTGGGGTCTTTGACAATTTATAGGGCCTTCCTCTGACACCGCCTGGTGTAGAGGTCCTGGATGGCAGGCAGCTTAACCTCAGTGATGTACTGGGCCGTACACACTACCCTCTGTAGTGCCTCGCGGTCAGAGTCCGAGCAATTGCCGTACCAGGCAGTGATGCAACCAGTCAGGATGCTCTCGATGTTGCAGCTGTAGAACCTTTTGAGGATCTCAGGACCCATGCAAAATATCTTTAGTTTCCTGAGGGGGAATAGGCTTTGTCGTGCCCTCTTCATGACTGTCTTGGTTTGTTTGGACCATTCCAGTTTGTTGTTGATGTGGACACCAAGGAACTTGAAGCTCTAAACCTGCTCCACTACAACCCCGTCGATGAGAATGGGGGCGTGTTCAGTCCACCTTTTCATGTAGTCCACAATCATCTCCTTAGTCTTGGTTACGTTGAGGGATAGGTTTTTATTCTGGCACCACCTTGCCAGGTCTCTGACCTCCTCCCTATAGGCTGTCTCGTCGTTGTCGGTGATCAGGCCTATCACTGTTGTGTCGTCTGCAAACTTAGTGATGGTGTTGGAGTCGTGCCTGGCCATGCAGTCGTGGGTGAACAGGGAGTACTGGAGGGGACTGAGCACGCACCCCTGGGGAGGTCCCTGTGTTGAGGATCAGCGTGGCAGATGTGTTGCTACCTACCCTCACCACCTGGGGGCGGCCCGTCAGGAAGTCCAGGATCCAGTTGCAAAGGGAGGTGTTTAGTAACAGGATCCTTAGCTTAGTGATGAGCTTTGAGGGTACTATGGTGTTGAACGCTGAGCTGTAGTCAATGAATAGCATTCTAACATAAGTGTTCCTTTTGTCCAGGTGGGAAAGGGCAGTGTGGAGTGCAATAGAGATTGCATCATCTGCGAATCTGTTTGGGCGGTATGCAAATTTCAGTCGGTCTAGGGTTTCTGGGATAATGGTGTTGATGTGAGCCATTACCAGCCTTTCAAAGCACTTCATGGCTACGGACATGAGTGCTACGGGTCTGTATTCATTTAGGCATGTTGCCTTTGTGTTCTTGGGCACAGGGACTATGGTGGTCTGCTTGAAACATGTTGGTATTACAGACTCAATCAGGGATAAGTTGAACATGTTGTAGACAGAGTTAAGGGATGAGTAAAAGGAGTTGTAGACAGAGTAAAAGGAGTTGTAGACAAAGTAAAAGGAGTTGTAGACAAAGTAAAGGGATGAGTAAAGGGAGTTGTAGACAGAGTAAAGGGATGAGTAAAAGGAGTTGTAGACAGCGTAAAAGGAGTTGTAGACAAAGTAAAGGGATGAGTAAAAGGAGTTGTAGGCAGCGTAAAATGAGTTGTAGACAGAGTAAAGGGATGAGTAAAAACTGTTGTGGACAGAGTAAAAGTGAAAAGACTAGTGAAAAGACTAGAACAACAGGAAAACTCACTAGTGACAGCCAGGTAGGTGTTGGTCTGCACCTCTCCTGCCAGGTTCCGTGCAAAGCATTGGAACATCCCTGTGTCGTCAGGAAGAAGGCCGTTGACCTGCAAACTGCCCCCCACTAACACCCTATACCTGGGGGTTTTCACTGGGCTGATGGGCACCGCATCCTTATACCACACAATGTCTGGTTGAGGGACACCTACAGGAAGGATAGAAGTAGTTAACTAAATACTGGGAAAGCATCAAACACACATATGTCTCCAAATGTTGACATTTGTGGAGACATTTAATCAAACACACACACAACTGTACATGTGGACATGTGGGGACATGTAATCAAACTCACACCTGTACATGTGGACATGTGGGGACATGTAATCAAACACACACACACACACCTGTATATGTGGACATGTGGGGACATGCAATCAAGCACACACACACACACACCTGTACATGTGGACATGTGGGGACATGTAATCAAACACACACACACACACCTGTATATGTGGACATGTGGGGACATGCAATCAAGCACACACACACACACACCTGTACATGTGGACATGTGGGGACATGTAATCAAGCACACACACACCTGTACATGTGGACATGTGGGGACATGTAATCAAGCACACACACACACACACCTGTACATGTGGACATGTGGGGACATGTAATCAAGCACACACACACACACACACACCTGTACATGTGGACATGTGGGGACATGTAATCAAGCACACACACACCTGTACATGTGGACATGTGGGGACATAGATAACAAACACAGACACAGATAGATACACGTGATCATGCCCTAAACTCATATATGTGGGTCAATACGGTAACTGCCAAAATAAAGGAAACACAAGAGTAAATTAGGGATACAAAGTATATTGAAAGCAGGTGATTCCACACAGGTGTGGTTCCTGAGTTAATTACGCAATTAACATCCCATCATGCTTAGGTTCATGTATAAGAATGCCCAACAGCCCATTATTTTGGCTATCATAGCTAGAAGAGATCTCAGTGACTTTGAAAGAGGGGTCTCAAAGACGCATAGCGGGTTAAAAGGATGTGTATGTATGTATGAGTGTGTGTGTGTCTCAGTCACCAGATCTCAACCCAATTGAACACTTATGGGAGATTCTGGAGCGGCGCCTGAGACAGTGATTTCCAACAGCATCAAAAAATTATAATAATATTGAATTTCTCGTGGAAGAATAGTGTCGCATCCCTCCAAAAGAATTTCAGACACTTGTAGAATCTATGCCAAGGTGTATTGAGGTTCTTCTCACGGCTCGTGGTGACCCAACGCCCTAATAAGACACTTCTGTGGGTGTTTCCTAATTTGGCAAATATTTAAAGTACCAGGCAAAAGTTTGGACAAACCCACTCAATCAAGGGCTTTTCTTTATTTTTACTATTTTCCACATGGAATAATATAGTAACCAAAAAGTGTTAAACACATCAAAATATATTTACGATTTTAGATTCTTCAAAGTAGCTACCCTTTGCCTTGATGACAACTTTGCACACTCTTGGCATTCTCTCAACCATCTTCACCTGGAATGCTTTTCCAACAGTCTCGAAGGAGTTCACACATATGCTGAGAACTTGTTGACTGCTTTTCCTTCACTCTGCTGTTCAACTCATCCCAAACCATCTCCATTTGGTTGAGGTCGGGTGATTGTTGAGGCCAGGTCATCTGATGCAGCACTCCATCACTCTCCTTCTTTGTCAAATAGCCCTTACACAGCCTGGAGGTGTGTTGGATCATTGTCCTGTTGAAAAACAAATGATAGTCCCACTAAGCGCAAACCATGGGATGGCGTATCGCTGCAGAATGCTGTAGTAGCCATGTTGGTTAAGTGTGCCTTGAATTCTAAATAAATCATAGACAGTGTCAACACAAAAGCACCCCCACATCTCCTCCTCCATGCTTCACAGTGGGAACCTCACATGCGGAGATCAACCGTTAACCTTCTCTGCATCTCATAAAGACACGGCGGTTGGAATCAACAATATCAAATATGGACTCATCACACCAAAGGACAGATTTCCACTGGTCTACTGTCCATTGCCCATGTTTCTTGACCCAACAAGTGTCTTCTTTTCATAGGTTTCCTTTAGAAATGGTTTATTTGCAGCAATTCAACCATGAAGGCCTGATTCATGAAGTGTGCTATGTACAGGTGATGTTGAGATGTGTCTGTTACTTGAATTCTGTAAAGCATTCATTTGGGCTGCAATTTCTGAGTTGCAGTTAACTCTAATGAAGATATCCTCAGGAGCAGAGGTAACTCTGGGTCTTCCTTTCCTGTGGCGGGTCCTCATGAGAGAGTTTCATCATAGCGCTTGATGGTTTTTGAGACTGCACTTGAAGAAACTTTCAAAGTTCTTGAAATTTTCCGAATTGTCTTAAAGTAATGATGGACTGTCGTTTATCTTTGCTTACTTCATATGTTCTTGCCATAATTTGGACTTGGTCTTTTACCAAATAGGGCTATCTTCTGTATACCACTCCTACCTTGTCACAACACAACTGATTGGCTCAAACGCATGAAGAAGGAAATACATTTCCCAAATTAACCTGTCCAATGAAATTGCAGGGCGCCAAATACAAATCAACAGAATTCTCATAAATCAAATTTCTCAAACATACAAGTATTAGACACCATTTCAAAGATAACATTCCCGTTTATCCAGAAACAGTGTCTGATTTCAAAAATGCTTTACAGCGAAAGTGTCAGGTTTTGGCCAGGACTGTTCAGGTTTTGGTCACTAGATGTCCCCATTGCACCTTTTTTGTACCTTTTGTTTTTTCCTTGCTCTAATTATTGTTTGCACCTGTGTGTCGTTCCCTTGTTAGTATTTAAACCCTGTGTGTTCCTCAGTTCTTTGCTCAGTGTTTGTATGTTAGCACCCAGCCCCAGCCTTGTTGTGAACATTTATTTATCTTATTGGATTTTCCAGAGGTTCTCTGGTTTAGTGCTTGTGTATTTTTGAGTAGTCTTTTGAGGTTTGTTTTTCCCTGCTGTTTTTACCACTTTGTGGAGTTTCTTTGTATTTTGGAGGATATCCATTTTGTGCCTCTTGGCTTTATTTTTGGACGTGGTGGATTTATATTCTTTGCCTGAATATCTTGTCCTTTTATTAAACCACCATCTCTAGTACTGCTGAGTCTGCCTCATCTTCTGGGTTCTGCCGACTATTAGTGACTGTTTCTCTCACCGGGTCCTGACAGAAAGCTCCACAAACGATTATGTTAGGTCACTACCAAGTCACAGCCACAGTGTGTAACAGTTTTCTTCCAGGGGTGAAGGAGAGGACCAAAGTGCAGCGCGGTTAGTGTTCAACATGTTTAATTTGACGACAAGTGAACACTACAAACAACAAACAAAACAACAAACCGTGAAAACCGATACAGACCTATCTGGTGCAGAACACAAACACAGAGACAGGTAACAAACACCCACCAATCCCCAACACAAAACAAGCCACCTATATATGATTCTCAATCAGGGACAACGATTCACAGCTGTCTCTGATTGAGAACCATATTAGGCTGGACACAGAAACAGACGAACTAGACACACAACATAGAATTCCCACCCAGCTCACGCCCTGACCAACACTAAACAAGCAAAACACATAAGAACTCTGGTCAGGACGTTACAGTACCCCCCTCCTGAGGTGCGGACTCCGAACGCACCCCTACAACTCAAGAGGAGGGTCTGGGTGGGCATCTGTCCGCGGTGGCGGCTCCGGCGGTGGACGAGGACACCACTCCACCACTGTCTTTGTCCCCCTCCTTAGCGTCCTTTGAGTGGCGACCCTCGCCCACGACCTTGGCCTAAGAATCCTCCCCAAGGCCCCCACATGACTTTGGAGGTAGCTCAGGACAGAGAGGTAGCTCAGGACAGAGAGGTAGCTCAGGACAGAGAGGTAGCTCAGGACAGAGAGGTAGCTCAGGACAGAGGGGCAACTCCGGACTAATGGCAGCTCCGGACTGAGTGGCAGCTCCGGACTGAGTGGCAGCTCCGGACTGAGTGGCAGCTCCGGACTGAGTGGCAGCTCCGGACTGAGTGGCAGCTCATGACTGAGTGGCAGCTCATGACTGTAGGGCAGCTCATGACTGTAGGGCAGCTCATGACTGTAGGGCAGCTCATGACTGTAGGGCAGCTCATGACTGTCTGACGGCTCTGGACGCTCATGGCTGACTGACGGCTCCGGCAGATCCTGTCTGGTTGGCGGCTCTGGCAGATCCTGTCTGGTTGGCGGCTCTGGCAGATCCTGTCTGGTTGGCGGCCCTGGCAGATCCTGACTGACGAATGGCTCTAGCGGCTCCTGACTGACGAACGGCTCTGACGGCTCGGGACAGACGGGCGGCTCTAACGGCTCGGGACAGACGGATGGCTCAGACGGCGCTGGGGAGACGGATGGCTCAGATGGCGCTGGGGAGACGGATGGCTCAGATGGCGCTGGGGAGACGGATGGCTCCGATGACGCTTGGCAGACGGCCAGCTCTGACGGCGTTGGGCAGACGGACAGTTCAGGCGCCGCTGGGCAGACGGGCAGTTCAGGCGCCGCTGGGCAGACGGGCAGTTCAGGGACCGCTGGGCAGACGGCAGACTCTGGCCGGCTGAGACGCACTATAGGCCTGATGCGTGGTGCCGGAACTGGAGCTACCGGGCTGAGGGCACGCACCTCAGGGCGAGTGCGGGGAGCAGGAACAGGGCACACTGGACTCTCGAGGCGCACTATAGGCCTGGTGCGTGGTACCGGAACTGGAGGTACCGGGCTGAGGGCACGCACCTCAGAGCGAGTGCGGGGAGAAGGAACAGTGCGTACAGGGCTCTGGAGACGCACAGGAGGCTTGGTGCGTGGTGCCGGAACTGGAGGCACTGGGCTGGAGACACGCACCACAGGGAGAGTGCGTGGAGGAGGAACAGGGCTCTGGAGATGCACTGGAAGCCTGGTGCGTGGTGTAGGCACTGGTGGTACTGGGCTGGGGCGGGGAGGTGGCGCCGGAAATACCGGACCGTGAAGGCGTACTGGCTCCCTTGAGCACTGAGCCTGCCCAACCTTACCTGGTTGAATGCTCCCCATAGCCCGTCCAGTGCGGGGAGTTGGAATAACCCGCACTGGGCTGTGTAGGCGAACCGGGGACACCATGCGTAAGGCTGGTGCCATGTACACCGGCCCGAGGAGACGTACTGGAGGCCAGATATGTAGAGCCGGCTTCATGGCACTTGGCTCAATGCTCAATCTAGCCCGCCCAGTGCGGGGAGGTGGAATAACCCGCACCGGGCTATGCACACGTACAGGAGACACCGTGCGTTCTTCCGCATAACACGGTGTCTGCCCGTACTCCCGCTCTCCACGGTAATCACACACCTCAGGGCGAGTACCGTGTATGCTACGCCAAACCAACATCTCTCTCTCTTCACTCTCCCCCAATATCACCAACAACTCATCAAATGTCTCATAATCTCCCATCCTTTCACTTTCCTCCAATCTGTCCAATAACTCCTCCACATTCTCCGACTCGTACCTCAATTTAGCCCACTGCTCCTTCTGGTAAGCACGGGGAACTGGCTCAAATCTCCCACTTGATCCAGCCATTTACCCCGTGTGCCCCCCCCCCCACGAAATTTTTGGGGGAGCCTCTCGGGCTTCCAGCCACTCTGCCTTGCTAGCTCCCGCTGCTGCTGCTGCTGCCGCCGTTGCCTGTTGCCACGCTGCTTGGTCCAGGTTTGGTGGGTGGTTCTGTAACGGTTTTCTTCCAGGGGTGAAGGAGAGGACCAAAGTGCAGCGCGGTTAGTGTTCAACATGTTTAATTTGACGACAAGTGAACACTACAAACAACAAACAAAACAACAAACCGTGAAAACCGATACAGACCTATCTGGTGCAGAACACAAACACAGAGACAGGTAACAAACACCGACCAATCCCCAACACAAAACAAGCCACCTATATATGATTCTCAATCAGGGACAACAATTCACAGCTGTCTCTGATTGAGAACCATATTAGGCTGGACACAGAAACAGACGAACTAGACACACAACATAGAATTCCCACCCAGCTCACGCCCCGATCAACACTAAACAAGCAAAACACATAAGAACTCTGGTCAGGACGTTACACAGTGTCCGATTTCAAAAATGCTTTACAGCGAAAGCTCCACAAACGATTATGTTAGGTCACCACCAAGTCACATAAAAACCCAGCCATTTTTCCCGCCAAAGAGAGGAGTCAGAAAAAGTACAAATAGAGATAAAATGAATCACTAACCTTTGATGATCTTCATCAGATGACACTCATAGGACTTCATGTTACACAATACATGTATGTTTTGTTCGATAAAGTGCATATTTATATCCAAAAATCGAATTCTACCTTTGTGGGCTATACTCGGCCTTGTCTCAGGATGGTAAGTTGGTGGTTGAAGATATCCCTCTAGTGGTGTGGGGGCTGTGCTTTGGCAAAGTGGGTGGGGTTATATCCTGCCTGTTTGGCCCTGTCCGGGGGTATTGTCGGATGGGGCCACAGTGTCTCCTGACCCCTCCTGTCTCAGCCTCCAGTATTTATGCTGCAGTAGTTTATGTGTCGGGGGGCTAGGGTCAGTTGGTTATATCTGGAGTACTTCTCCTGTCTTGTCCTGTGTGAATTTAAGTATGCTCTCTCTAATTCTCTCCTTCTCTCTTTCTTTCTCTCTCTCGGAGGACCTGAGCCCTAGGACCATGCGTCAGGACTACCGGGCATGATGACTCCTTGCTGTCCCCAGTCCACCTGGCCTTGCTGCTGTTCCAGTTTCAACTGTTCTGCCTGCGGTTATGGAACCCTAACCTGTCCACCGGACGTGCTACCTGTCCCAGACCTGCTGTTTTCAACTCTTAATGATCGGCTATGAAAAGCCAACTGACATTTATTCCTGATTATTATTTGACCATGCTGGTAATTTATGAACATTTTGAACATCTTGGCCATGTTCTGTTATAATCTCCACCCGGCACAGCCAGAAGAGGACTGGCCACCCCTCATAGCCTGGTTCCTCTCTAGGTTTCTTCCTAGGTTTTGGCCTTTCTAGGGAGTTTTTCCCAGCCACCGTGCTTCTACACCTGCATTGCTTGCTGTTTGGGGTTTTAGGATGGGTTTCTGTACAGCACTTCGAGATATTAGCTGATGTACAAAGGGCTATATAAAATAAACTTGATTTGAAATGCAAGAGAAACGTCACAATGTACTATTTCAGGTTAGGTGCAACTTCGATTTTGGCCACTAGATGGTAGCAGTGTATGTGCAAAGTTTTAGACTTGTTCAATGAACTACTGCATTTATGTCAATTTTTTTTTATCAAGACTGCCCAAATGTGCCTAATTGGTTTATTAATACATTTTCAAGTTAATAACTGTGCAGTCTCCTCAAACGATAGCATGGTATTAGTTTACTGTAATAGCTACTGTAAATTGGACAGTGCTGTTCAATTAACAAGAATTTAAGCTTTCTTTCCACATCAGATATGTCTATGTCCTGGGAAATGTTCTTGTTACTTACAACCTCATGCTAATCACATTAGCCTACATTGGTTGCTCCACTAAAACTTATTTGATTATGCTGCAGGACTTAGAGGTAATTTGTGGTTTAGTACGGTACCCTGTGTCACCACTTCATTTCTCCATACCAGCACAAGGGGGAGTTAGAGCACTGATTATGCTTTTGAGTTCTACTGTGTCTCTAATTGACAATGAATGGGCAACATAAACCTATATAGAAACTGATAATTGTGCACGACTTCAGTATTACTTACTAAAAAACTGTTGTTACATTAAGGTTTTTATTATTTTATTTTGTTAGGATTATTTTGCTCTTACTGTAGTACTGTAGCCTGTTGTGTGCAAGTTGTGTTAATACAGCTGGTTCAATACCTGTGTGCACAACGGGCTTGCCTTGCAGTTCTCCAGCTGTATCCACTGAAAGCACATGAGGTTCAAGGCACGGGATGGGCCGCAGAGCCATGCACAGATGACCGACCTAGGCCATTGGGAAGGGTAGAGGTGGAAGTGGGAGGGAGGTTGGACCCCCGCAATAGCCTACAACTACTTTAGCACCGTTTCGTGCTGCTCTGAGACAAGCATCGGGACTGGTCTTGGTTGAGGTTAACTGAAATGCATTCCAGGTGACTACCTCATGAAGCTGGTTGAGATAAAGCCAAGAGTGTGGAAAACTGTCATCAAGGCAAAGGGTGGCTAACTTGAAGAATCTCAAATGTAAAATATATTTTGATTTGTTTAACACTTTTTTGGTTACTACATGATTCCATATGAGAAATTATGTCAGTCAGTTGTACTTTTTTCACGTCATTTCGTGTTTACGTGCTGCTGTGCGTTACTTTGCTACCTGACAACTTTACGGTTTTTACTTTTTAATTACCGTTTATATATATTTTTTTTCCCCTCGCTCAACTTTTTTTCATACAACTTTTTCACTCTGGACGCTTTATCTGGACGTGGTTCTTCAGGACCTCCACCAGCCGAAGCTAAGTAGTAACATTAACATTATGCCTTCTAATTGCAGTCGCTGTACTCATAATATACAGGAGAACGATCGCCTTATGGCGAGGATAGCTGTGCTGCAAGCCCAGCTTCAGACGCAATCGTTAGGCAAGGGTAATTTCAGTGTAGGAAAGGATGAAACAGCGTCTGTGCCACCAGTAAGTACAGATAGTAGTATAAATCCTCTCGCACAGTCCCCGCAGCCGGACAACTTTCTCATAGCTTCTGGAGGGAAATGCTGTAGGAATGCTCAACCGGTGTTGCTCATTCAGTTGACAGAAACTTTTCTCCCCATTAAGCAGCGAGTCGGAGTCAGAGGCCGAGCCTTCTCTGGTCTCTACTCCTCCCGTTACGGGGTCTCAGATGACGAAGCCTCCCACCATTAGCTCTGACAAATTGAAAACCCTAGTCATTGGTGACTCCATTACCCGCAGTATTAGACTTAAAACGAATCATCCAGCGATCATATACTGTTTACCACGGGGCAGGGCTACCGACGTTAAGGCTAATCTGAAGATGGTGCTGGCTAAAGCTAAAACTGGCGAGTGTAGAGAAAATAAGGATATTGTTATCCACGTCGGCACCAACGATGTTAGGATGAAACAGTCAGAGGTCACCAAGCGCAACATAGCTTCAGGTGTAAATCAGCTAGAAAGATGTGTAGGCATCGAGTAATTGTCTCTGGCCCCCTCCCAGTTAGGGGGAGTGATGAGCTCTACAGCAGAGTCTCACAACTCAATCGTTGGTTGAAAACTGTTTTCTGCCCCTTCCAAAAGATAGGATTTGTAGATAATTGGTACTCTTTCTGGGACTCACCCACAAACAGGACCAAGCCTGGCCTGTTGAGGAGTGACGGACTCCATCCTAGCTGGAGGGCTGCTCTCATCTTATCTACGAACATAGACAGGGCTCTAACTCCCCTAGCTCCACAATGAGATAGGGTGCAGGCCAGGCAGCAGGCTGTTAGCCAGCCTGCTAGCCAGCCTGCCAGCTTAGTGGAGTCTGCCACTAGCACAGTCAGCTCAGTTATCCCCATTGAGACTGTGTCTGTGCCTCAACCTAGGGTGGGCAAAACTAAACATGGCGGTGTTCGCCTTAGCAATCTCACTGGAATAAAGACCTCCACCATTCCTGCCATTATTGAAAGAGATTGTGATACTTCACATCTCAAAATAGGACGACTTAATGTTAGATCCATCACTTCCAAGGCAGTTATGGTCAATGAACTAATCACTGATCATAATATTGATGTGATTGGCCTGACTGAAACATGGCTTAAGCCTGATGCATTTACTGTGTTAAATGAGGCCTCACCTCCTGGGTACACTAGTGACCATATCCCCTGCGCATCCCGCAAAGGCAGAGGTGTTGCTAACATTTATGATAGCAAATTTCAATTTACAAATTAAAAAGGTTTTCGTCTTTTGAGCTTCTAGTCAAATCAAATCAAATCAAATTTTATTAGTCACATACACATGGTTAGCAGATGTTAATGCGAGTGTAGCGAAATGCTTGTGCTTCTAGTTCCGACAATGCAGTAATAACCAACAAGTAATCTAACCTAACAATTCCACAACTACTACCTTATACACACACAAGTGTAAAGGGATAAAGAATATGTACATAAAGATATATGAATGAGTGGTGGTACAGAACGGCATAGGCAAGATGCAGTAGATGGTATAGAGTACGGTATATACATATGAGATGAGTACTGTAGGGTATGTAAACATAAAGTGGCATAGTTTAAAGTGGCTAGTGGTACATGTATTACATAAAGATGGCAAGATGCAGTAGATGATATAGAGTACAGTATATACATATGAGATGGGTAATGTAGGGTATGTAAACATTATATTAAGTGGCATTGTTTAAAGTGGCTAGTGGTAAATTTTTACATAATTTCCATCAATTCCCATTTTTAAAGTGGCTGGAGATCTATGCAGCCTACTCAATCACTTTTTATAGCTACTGTTTACAGGCCTCCTGGGCCATATACAGCGTTCCTCATTGAGCTCCCTTAATTCCTATCGGACGTTGTAGTCATGGCAGATAATATTCACATTTTTGGTGACTTTAATATTCACATGGAAAAGTCCACAGACCCACTCTAAAAGGCTTTCGGATTCATCATCGACTCAGTGGGTATTGTCCAACATGTCTCCGGACCTACTCACTGCCACAGTCATACTCTGGACCTAGTTTTGTCCCGTGGAATAAATGTTGTTGATCTTAATGTTTTTCTTCATAATCCTGGATTATCGGACCACCATTTTAATCTACTCAGACCCCAACCAAGGATCATCAAAAGTCGTGCTATAAATTCTCGGACAACCCAAAGATTCCTAGATGCCCATCCAGACTCCCTCCACCTACCCAAGGATGTCAGAGTACAAAAATCAGTTAACCACCTAACTGAGGAACTCAATTTAACCTTGCGCAATACCCTAGATGCAGTCGCACCCCTAAAAACCAAAAACCTTCGTCATAGGAAACTAGCTCCCTGGTATACAGAAAATATCCGTGCTCTGAAGCAAGCTTCTAGAAAATTGGAACAGAAATGGCGCCACACCAAACTGGAAGTCTCCCAACTAGCTTGGAAAGACAGTACTGTGCAGTATCGAAGAGCCCTCACTGCTACTCGATCGTCCTATTTTTCCAACTTAATTGAGGAAAATAAGAACAATCCCCCCCCAAAAGGTTGATACTGTCGCAAAGCTAACTAAAAAGCAGCATTCCCCAAGAGAGGATGGCTTTCACTTCAGCAGTGATAAATTCATGAACTTCTTTGAGGAAAAGATCATGATCATTAGAAAGCAAATTGCGGACTCCTCTTTAAATCTGCATATATTCCTCCAAAGCTCAGTTGTCCTGAGTCTGCACAACTCTTCCAAGACCTAGGATCAAGGGAGACACTCATGTGTTTTAGTACTATATCTCTTGACACAATGATGAAAATAATCATGGCCTCTAAACCTTCAAGCTGCATACTGGACCCTATTCCAACTAAATTACTGAAAGAGCTGCTTCCTGTGCTTGGCCCTCCTATATTGAACCTAATAAACGTCTCTCTATCCACCGGATGTGTACCAAACTCACTAAAAGTGGCAGTAATAAAGTCTCTCTTGAAAAAGCCAAACCTTGACACAGAAAATATAAAATACTAACGGCCTATATCGAATCTCCTCTCAAAATGTTAGAAAAAGCTGTCGCGCAGCAACTCATTGCCTTCCTGAAGACAAACAATGTATACGAAACGCTTCAGTCTGGTTTTAGACCCCATCATAGCACTGAGACTGCACTTGTAAAGGTGGTAAATTACCTTTTAATGGCGTCAGACCGAGGCTCTGCATCTGTCCTCGTGCTCCTAGACCTTAGTGCTGCTTTTGATACCGTTGATCGCCACATTCTTTTGGAGAGATTGGAAACCCAAATTGGTCTACACGGACAATTTCTGGCCTGGTTTAGATCTTATCTGTCGGAAAGATATCCGTTTTTCTCTGTGGATGGTTTGTCCTCTGACAAATCAACTGTACATTTCGGTGTTCCTCAAGGTTTCGTTTCAGGACCACTATTGTTTTCAATATATATTTTACATCTTGGTGATGTCATTCGGAAACATAATGTTAACTTTCACTGCTATGCGGTTGACACACAGCTGTACATTTCGATAAAACATGGTGAAGCCCCAAAATTGCCCTCACTGGAAGCCTGTGTTTCAGACATAAGGAAGTGGATGGCTGCAAATGTTCTACTTTTAAACACGGACAAAACAGAGATGAGATATTCTGTTAAATCTGACAATGAATCTTGATGGTTGTACAGTCGTCTCAAATAAAACTGTGAAGGACCTCAGCGTTACTCTGGACCCTGATCTCTCTTTTGACGAACATATCAAGACTGCTTCAAGGACATCTTTTTTCCATCTACATAACATTGCAAAAATCTGAAATCTTTGTCAAAAAATTATGCTTAAAAATGAATCCATGCTTTTGTCACTTCTAGGGTAGACTACTGCAATGCTCTACTTTCCGGCTACCCAGATAAAGCACAAAATAAACTTCAGTTAGTGCTAAACATGGCTGCTAGAATCTTGACTAGAACCAAAAAATGTGATCATATGACTCCAGCAAGGGCTGATTTCAAGGTTTTACTGCTAACCTACAAAGCCTTACATGGGCTTGCTCCTACCCATCTTTCCGATTTGGTCCTGCCTTACATACCTACACGTACGCTACGGTCACAAGACGCAGGCCTCTTAATTGTCCCTAGAATTTCTAAGCAAACAGCTGGAGGCAGGGCTTTCTCCTATAGAGCTCCATTTTTATGGAATGGTCTGCCTACCCATGTGACAGACAGGCTCAGTCTCAACCTTTAAGTCTTTATTGAAGACTCATCTCTTCAGTAGGTCAAATGATTGAGTGTAGTCTGGCCCAGGAGTGTGAAGGTGAACAGAAAGGCACTGGAGCAACGAACTGCCCTTGCTGTCTCTGCCTGGCCGGTTCCACTCTCTCCTCTGGGATACTCTGCCTCTAACCCTATTACAGAGGCTGAGTCACTGGCTTACTGGTGCTCTTCCATGCCGTCCCTAGGAGGGGTGCGTCACTTGAGTGGGTTGAGTCACTGACGTGATCTTCCTGTCTGGGTTGGCGCCCCGCCTTGGGTTGTGCCGTGGCAGAGACCTTTGTGGGCTATACTCGGCCTTGTCTCAGAATGGTAAGTTGGTGGTTGAAGATATCCCTCTAGTGGTGTGGGGGCTGTGCTTTGGCAAAGTGGGTGGGGTTATATCCTGCTTGTTTGGCCCTCTTCCGGGGGTATTGTCGGATGGGGCCACAGTGTCTCCCGACCCCTCTTGTCTTAGCCTCCAGTATTTATGCTGCAGTAGTTAATGTGTCGAGGGGCTAGGGTCAGTCTGTTATATCTGGAGTATCTCTTCTGTCTTATCCGGTGTCCTGTGTGAATTTAAGTGTGCTATCCTAATTCTCTCTCTCTTTCACTCTCTCTCTCTTTCTTTCTTTCTTTCTTTTTTTCTTCTTCTTTTTTTCTTTCTTTCTTTCTTTCTTTCTTTCTCTCTCTCTCTCTCGGAGGAACTGAGCCCTAGGACCATGCCTCAGGACAACCTGGCCTGATGACTTAAGGCTGTCCCCAGTCCACCTGGCCGTGTTGCTGCTCCAGTTTCAACTGTTCTGCCTACGGCTATGGAACCTTGACCTGTTCACCAGACGTGCTACCTTTCCCAGACCTGTTGTTTTCAACTCTCTAGAGACAGCAGGAGTGGTAGAGATACTCTGAATGATCGGCTATGAAAAGCCAACTGACATTTACTCCTGAGGTGCTGACCTGTTGCACCCTCGACACCCACTGTGATTATTATTATTTGACCCTGCTGGTCATTATGAACATTTGAACATCTTGGCCATGTTCTGTTATAATCTCCACCCGGCACAGCCAGAAGAGGACTGGCCACCCTTCATAGCCTGGTTCCTCTCTAGGTTTCTTCCTAGGTTCTGGCCTTTCTAGGGGTTTTTTCCTAGCCACCGTGCTTCTACACCTGCATTGCTTGCTGTTTGGGGTTTTAGGCTGGGTTTCTGTACAGCACTTTGAGATATCAGGTGATGTAAGAAGGGCTTTATAATAGATTTGATTTGATTTGTTCATAGTGTTGATGTCTTCACTATTATTCTACAATGTAGAAAATAGTAAAATTAAGAAAAACCTTGGAATGAGTAGGTGTGTCCAAACTTTTGATTGGTACTGTATATGTGTATGTGTCTCACCTCGTGCCTGACAGGGGATATCCACAATTTTCTCCATCTCAGCAGTGATGTGTTTCTCTGGTTCCTTCACAAACTGGGGAGGCTCTGAAGGAGAGCGAGAGATATGGTGAGGTAATTGTCAGACAGCTGAAGCAAATAAAAACCTTGAGGAGTATTTAACGTCTTACACAAATCTCCTGGACATTGCATGATTTACCCAAAACCTTGAATTACAACACCCCTGTTTCTCAAGATAAGATTTGGCCTTCAGAATCTGTATGGAATGTAAAATCATGAACACAAATCAAACAAACCAAACAAAACTATTTAATATTTTGCCATGCTTACCACGTGCATGTAAATAGGCCCCTGATAGGCCCCAGAGTCATACCCTGTACATGTAAATAGGCCCCTGATAGGCCCCAGAGTCATACCCTGTACATGTAAATAGCCCCTTGATAGGCCCCAGAGTCATACCCTGTACATGTAAATAGGCCCCCGATAGGCCCCAGAGTCATACTTTGTACATGAAGGTTGGCCTAGGCCCCATACATATTCCTACATTGTACATGTAGGTTGGCCAAGACCCCAGAGTCATACTTTGTACATGTAAGTTGGCCTAGGCCCCATATATATTCATACCTTGAACATGTAGGTAGGCCCCAGCGTTGACAGAAGGCACACTGCTGCTGCGGAGGACCACCTCACACTCATACAACCCTGAGTCACTGACCACAGGGCCGATAATGGTCAGTCTGCGGTTGAAGTCACTCAGACCACTGGTGACCAGAACCCTGTTCTTCCTCCATGTGATGCTGAGTTTGATCAGCGGTCTGGGATGGAAGAGAGAGAGACAGAGAGAGAGACACTCATGATTTTGAAAAAACAGAAATCTATTTACCAAATATATTTGTGCATTGCATCAGCCAAATACAGACAGATTAGTATTTGACTCATTAATAACTGATTACACATTCGTATAAAAAATTGTTTTTGTCTCAAAATTATCCATCAAAACCAATCAGTCTGGCAGGAAGACAACAGAGGATCAGTCTGTCAGGAACACCATAAATAATGACAGAGTAGAGACTAGGGAGTGACAGCTAGAGTATGTTGTCACAGTGGGCCTCCGGGGTGGTGGGGGGGTTACCTTGCGTTTGCGACACACTCCATGGTGACTTCAGACGTGCCTGACACTACACTGGTGTTTGTTGGGGGGATGATTATGGTGGGGGCGATGGGGTCTGCAGGCCCACCAACATCTAGAGAGAGAGAGGGAGATATACAGTATATATATGACCACATCAGAATCAAACAGTGATCAGTGTACTACATGCAATAGATATGATACAATCTTTAAGGTATGTAGTCCATATTGAGTACCCTACGGATGGTCTGCTCTGACTGATTATATAGCCCAGGCTCATTTTCAGGCCAGAGCAGTGTTGTCCATTACATGTCAGTCTTAATCTAAAATAGATTAAAAATAAATAAAGACCCATTAACATACAGTATATACAGTAACCTATAATGAGAAAGTGAAAACTCTTTTTTAGATATTTTTGCAAATGTATTGAAACAGGTCCCCAAGAATACAGTGGCCTCCAGAATTATTAAATGGAAGACGTTTGGAACCGCCAAGACTTTGGAGTGTGTTTTGGTACAATTATCTGAATGTCCTTGAGTGGCACAGCTAGAGCAAGGACTTGAACCCGATCAAACATCTCTGAAGAGACCTGAAAATAGCTTTGCAGCAACGCTCCCCATCCAACATGACAGAGCGTGAGAGGATCTGCAGAAAAGAAGGGGAGAAACTCCCCAAATACAGGTAGGGCAAGCATGGAGCGTCATACCCAAGAAGACTTGAGGCTCTTATCACTGGCAAAGGTCTGAATACTTATGTAAATGTCATAATACAGGTTAAAAGTTTTGATAAATTTACATTTCTAAAAACATTTCCTAAAACCTGGTTTTGCTTTGTCATTATGGTGTATTATGTGTAGACTGATGAGGGGAAAAAACAATTAAACGTCCCCTTTTCAGGATTTAGTTTTTCAAAGATAATTCGTAAAAATCCAAATAACTTCACAGATCTTCCTAGTAAAGGGTTTAAACACTGTTTCCCATGCGTGTTCAATGAACCATAAACAATTAATGAACATGCACCTGTGGAACGGTCATTAAGACACTAACAGCTTATAGACTATAGGCAATTAAGGTCACAGTTATGAAAACTTGGAACACTAAAGAGGCCTTTCTACTGACTATGAAAGACACCAAAAGAAAGATGCCCAGGGTCCCTGATCATCTGCGTGAATGTGCCTTAGGCATGCTGCAAGGAGGCATGAGGACTGCAGATGTGACCAGGGCAATAAATTGCAATGTCCGTACTGTGAGACGCCTAAGACAGCGCTACAGGGAGACAGGGCGGACAGCTGATCGTCCTCGCAATGACAGACCACGTGTAACAACACCTGCACAGGATCGGTACATCCGAACATCACACCTGCGAGACAGGTACAGGATGGCAACAACAACTGCCCGAGTTACACCAGGAACGCACAATCCCTCCATCGGTGCTCAGACAGTCTGCAATAGCTGAAAGAGGCTGTACTGAGGGCTTGTTGGCCTGTTGTAAGGCAGGTCCTCACCAGATATCACCAGCAACAGCGTCGCCTATGGGCACAAACCCACCGTCGGCGAACATGACAGGACTCGCAAAAAGTGCTCTTCACTGACGAGTTGCGGTTTTGTCTCAACGGGGGTGAATGTCGGATTCGCGTTTATCGCCGAAGGAATGAGTGTTACACTGAGGCTTGTACTCTGGAGCGGGATCAATTTGGAGGTGGAGGGTCCGTCACGGTCTGGGGTGGTGTGTCACAACATCTTCAGACTGAGCTTGTTGTCATTGCAGGCAATCTCAACGCTGTGCGTTACAGGGAACACATCCTCCTCCCTCATGTGGTACCCTTCCTGCAGGCTCCTCCCTGCATGACCCTCCAGCATGACAATGTCACCAGCCATACTGCTCGTTCTGTGTGTGATTTCAGGCAAGACAGGAATGTCAGTGTTCTGCCATGGCCAGCGAAGAGCCCGGATCTCAATCCCATTGAGCACGTCTGGGACCTGTTGGATCGGAGGGTGAGGGCTAGGGCCATTCCCCCCAGAAATGTCCGGGAACTTGCATTTGCCTTGGTGGAAGAGTGGGGTAACATCTCACAGCGAGAACTGGCAAATCTGGTGCAGTCCATGAGGAGGAGATGCACTGAATCACTTAATGAAGCTGGTGGCCACACCAGATACTGACTGTTACTTTTGTTGGAGAGTCACCTTTTGCAGCAATTACAGCTGCAAGTCTCTTGGGGTTTACAGTGGGGAGAACAAGTATTTGATACACTGCCGATTTTGCAGGTTTTCCTACTTACAAAGCATGTAGAGGTCTGTAATTTTTATCATAGGTACACTTCAACTGTGAGAGACGGAATCTAAAACAAAAATCCAGAAAATCACATTGTATGATTTTTAAATAATTAATTTGCATTTTATTGCATGACATAAGTATTTGATCACCTACCAACCAGTAAGAATTCCGGCTCTCACAGACCTGTTAGTTTTTCTTTAAGAAGCCCTCCTGTTCTCCACTCATTACCTGTATTAACTGCACCTGTTTGAACTCGTTACCTGTATGAAAGACACCTGTCCACACACTCAATCAAACAGATTCCAACCTCTCCACAATGGCCAAGACCAGAGAGCTGTGTAAGGACATCAGGGATAAGGGATAAAATTGTAGACCTGCACAAGGCTGGGATGGGCTACAGGACAATAGGCAAGCAGCTTGGTGAGAAGGAAACAACTGTTGGCGCAATTATTAGAAAAATGGAAGAAGTTCAAGATGACGGTCAATCACCCTCGGTCTGGGGCTCCATGCAAGATTTCACCTCGTGGGGCATCAATGATCATGAGGAAGGTGAGGGATCAGCCCAGAACTACACGGCAGGACCTGGTCAATGACCTGAAGAGAGCTGGGACCACAGTCTCAAAGAAAACCATTAGTAACACACTACGCCGTCATGGAGTAAAATCCTGCAGCGCACGCAAGGTCCCCCTGCTTAAGCCAGTGCATGTCCAGGCCTGTCTGAAGTTTGCCAATGACCATCTGGATGATCCAGAGGAGGAATGGGAGAAGGTCATGTGGTCTGATGAGACAAAAATAGAGCTTTTTGGTCTAACTCCACTCGCCGTGTTTGGAGGAAGAAGAAGTATGAGTACAACCCCAAGAACACCATCCCAACCGTGAAGCATGGAGGTGGAAACATCATTCTTTGGGGATGCTTTTCTGCAAAGGGGACAGGACGACTGCACCGTATTGAGGGGAGGATGGATGGGGCCATGTATCGCGAGATCTTGGCCAACAACCTCCTTCCCTCAGTAAGAGCATTGAAGATGGGTCGTGGCTGGGTCTTCCAGCATGACAACGACACGAAGCACACAGCCATGGCAACTAAGGAGTGGCTCCGTAAGAAGCATCTCAAGGTCCTGGAGTGGCCTAGCCAGTCTCCAGACCTGAACCCAATAGAAAATCTTTGGAGGGAGCTGAAAGTCCGTATTGCCCAGCGACAGCCCCGAAACCTGAAGGATCTGGAGAAGATCTGTAGGGAGGAGTGGGCCAAAATCCCTGCTGCAGTGTGTGCAAAACTAGTCAAGAACTACAGGAAACGTATGATCTCTGTAATTGCAAACAAAGGTTTCTGTACCAAATATTAAGTTCTGCTTTTCTGATGTATCAAATACTTATGTCATGCAATAAAATGCAAATTAATTACTTAAAAATCATACAATGTGATTTTCTGGATTTTTGTTTTAGATTCCGTCTCTCATAGTTGAAGTGTACCTATGATAAAAATTACAGACCTCTACATGCTTTGTAAGTAGGAAAACCTGCAAAATCGGCAGTGTATCAAATACTTGTTCTCCCCACTGTATCTATAAGCTTGGCACATCTAGCCACTGGGATTTTTGCCCATTCTTCAAAGCAAAACTGCTCCAGCTCCTTCAAGTTGGATGGGTTCCGCTGGTGTACAGCATTCTTTAAGTCATACCACATATCCTCAATTGGATTGAGGTCTGGGCTTGGACTAGGCTATTCCAAGACATTTAGATGTTTCCCCTTAAACCACTCGATTGTTGCTTTAGCAGGTCATTGTCCTGCTGGAAGGTGAACCTCCGTCCCAGTCTCAAATCTCTGGAAGACTGAAACAGGATTCCCTCAAGAATTTCCCTATATTTAGCACCATCCATCATTCCTTAAATTCTGACCAGTATCCCCAGTCCCTACCGAGAAAAAATCTGGTGGTGTTCTCGGGGTGATGAGAGGTGTTGAGTTTGCGCCAGACATAGCGTTTTCCTTGATGGCTAAACAGCTCAATTTTAGTCTCATCTGACCAGTGTACCTTCTTCCAAATGTTTGGGGAGTCTCCCACATGCCTTTTGGCGAACACCAAACACGTTTGCTTATTTCTTAAGCAATGGTTTTATTCTGGCCACACTTCCCTAAAGCCCAGGTCTGTGGAGTGTACGGCTTAAAGTTGTCCTATGGACAGATACTCCAATCTCCGCTGTGGAGCTTTGCAGCTCCTTAAGGGTTATCTTTGGTATCTTTGTTGCCTCTCTGATTAATGCCCTCCTTGCCTGGTCTGTGAGTTTTGCTGGGTGGCCCTCTCTTGGCAGGTTTGTTATGGTGCCATATTCTTAAAAAAATGTAATAATGGATTTAATGGTGCTCCGTGCGATGGTCAATGTTCCGGATGTTTTTTTATAACACAACCTTGATCTGTACTTCTCCACAATTTTGTCCCTGACCTGTTTGGAGAGCTCCTTGGTCTTCATGGTGCCGCTTGCTTCATGGTGCCCCTTGCTTTGTGGTGTTGCAGACTCTGGGGCCTTTCAGAACAGGTGTACATATACTGAGATCATGTGACAGATCATGTGACACTTAGATTGCACACAGGTGGACTTTATTTAACTTCTTATTGCTTGGGGGCAGTATTTCGTCATCTGGATGAGAAGCGTGCCCAAAGTAAACTACCTGCTACTCAGGCCCAGAAGCTAGGATATGCATATAATTATATTTGGATAGAAAACACTCTAAAGTTTCCAAAACTGTTAAGATATTGTCTGTGAGTATAACAGAACTGATATGGCAGGCGAAAACCTGAGGAAAATCCATCCAGGAAGTGGGATTTTTTTGATGTGGGTATTTTCAATTGAATGCCTATAGAGTATCTACTGGGTTAAGACTCAGATTGCAGTTCCTTTGGTTTCCACTAGATCTCAACAGTCTTTACACATTGTTTCAGGCTTGTTTTCTGAAAGATTAAGAAGAA
The DNA here is from genome assembly GCF_045679555.1 of Salvelinus alpinus. Lineage (NCBI taxonomy): Eukaryota > Metazoa > Chordata > Actinopteri > Salmoniformes > Salmonidae > Salvelinus > Salvelinus alpinus. Next base: position 87,702,499 of record NC_092088.1, on the reverse strand, counting down.
TGAGACCTTTCTCTCAGTGGAATATAGAATCATGCAGTGCTGGTTTTGCGCATGACCGAGTGCGCACCCTTCGTTGTTTGTCCTTTCTATTGAATACGCTATTGTCCGGTTGAAATATTATCGATTATTTAGACAATTGACAATCTGAGGATTAATTATAAACATCGTTTGACATGTTTCGATGAACTACCGGTACTATTAGGATGTATTCGTCTGCATGTTTTGACCGCCTTTGAGCCAGTGGATTACTGAACAAAACGCGCCAACAAAACTGAGTTTTTGGGATATAAAGAGGGACTTTATCGAACAAAACAAACATTTATTGTGTAGCTGGGACTCTTGTGACTGCAACCATATGAAGATCTTCAAAGGTAAGTGATTCATTTTATCGCTATTTCTGGCTTTTGTAATTCCTTTACTTGGTTGTAAAATGTTTGTATGCTTTTGTAAACGAGGCGCTGTCCTCAGATAATCGCATGATATGCTTTCGCCGTAAAGCCTTTTGGAAATCTGACAAAGCGGCTGGATTAACAAGAAGTTAATCTTTAAGCCGATGTATAACACTTGTATTTTTATGAATGTTTATTATAACTATTTCTGTATTTTGAATTTGGCGCTCTGCAATTTCACCGGATGTTGTTGAGGTGGGTAGCTAGCGGAACGCCTGCACCAGAAAGGTTAAATTGCGGGTTGTAATGCAACAAAATAGGAAAAAAATCAAAGGGAGTTGAATAATTTTGCAAGGCACTGTCTATAGCCTATATCTGACAAGTTAACGACTAACCCACAAATACATGTTAAAGAATAGGATTAAGCCAGTGGCTCAGATGAAACTATCCAAGCATTATATCTATACCCTTTAAATGTCGATATTTTGTTGGGTTGTCAACCAAACACAATTCAATACTACTTCTGTAATACATTACATACAGTGCCTTCAGAAAGTACTCATACCCCTTGACTTATTCCACATTTTATTGTGTTACAGCCTGAATTTAAAATTAATCAAATGTATTTACTTTTCTCACCCATCTATAAACAATACACCACAATGAAAAAAGTGAAAACATGCTTTTTAAAAATGTAGCACATTTATTAAAAATGAAATACAGAAGTATCTCATTTACATAAGCATTCACACCCCTGAGTGAAGAATCACCTCTGACAGTGATTACAGCTGTGAGTCTTTCTGGGTAAGTCTCTAAGAGCTTTGCACAGCTGGTTTGTACAATATTTGACTATTATTCTTTTCGAAATGTTCACGCTCCGTCACATTGGTTGTTAACCATTGCTTGTCAACCACTTTCAAAACTTGCCATAGATTTTCAAGCAGATCTAAATCAAATCTACAACTTGGCCACTCAGGAACATTCACAGTCTTCTTGGTAAGCAATTCCAGTGTAGATTTGACCTTGTGTTTTAGGTTATTGTCCTGCTGAAAGGTGACTTAATCTCCCAGTGTCTGGTGGAAAGCACAGTCAATATTTAGGATTTTTCCTGTGTTAGCTCCATTCAGTTTATTTTTAATCCTCTAAAACTCCCCAGTCCTTAATG
>NC_092088.1:86743712-86781212 GCF_045679555.1 Salvelinus alpinus | reverse complement strand
GATGGTGGTGGTAGTAGTGGTAATGATGATAGTAGTTGTAGTACTGATGTAATGGTGAAGATGACCGTTATTTAGTTATAAGTTAGTTATAGTTTAATTTTCCATTTATATTTTTATATTTATTACATTACATTCGACTATTGACTGTTACCATTTTATTGTTATGATTTTTGTATTTAATTTTGTATTATTATTTACTGCCATTTTATATTATTATTTGTTATTGTTTATAATTTTATTACAATGTATATTGTATACATTGTTGCTTTGGCAATATTGACACAATGTTTTTCATGCCAATAAAGCAGCTTGAATTTGAATTTGAGAGACACACACACACACACACAGAGAAAGAGAGAGACACACACACAGAGAGAGACACAGAGAGAGAGAGAGAGAGAGAGAGAGAGAGAGAGAGAGAGAGAGAGAGAGAGAGAGAGAGAGAGAGAGAGAGAGAGAGAGAGAGAGAGAGAGAGAGAGAGAGAGAGAGACAGAGAGAGAGAGAGAGAGAGACACAGAGAGAGACACAGAGAGAGAGAGAGAGAGAGAGAGAGAGAGAGAGAGAGAGAGAGAGAGAGAGAGAGAGAGAGAGAGAGAGAGAGAGAGAGAGAGAGAGAGAGAGAGAGAGAGAGAGAGACACACAGAGAGAGAGTGAGGGAGAGTGAGTGAGGGAGAGATGTCAAGGCGAAATGGAGGCTTTTAGAATGAATCAAAGTCGAATCATTCCCCCCTGCATTGTAAGTGCTCAGAGACATATCTGAACTTTCCCACTTCTCCATGTGGTTCTTAACCTCCGCATTAGCACTTTAATGTAGGAATATTACAAATTACTAACGTCTGTGGCTTCAGTAGTCTGCTGTTGGATGTTCTCTGCAGCAGGATGTGTGTGCAAATATTTTAGTAAAGAAGCTATTCTCTTTGAAGCTTTGACGCTGTCTGAAAGTGGCAGGGAAAAAAGGGATCATTATGGTCCGTTAGTCTAATGTGTCTGGAAGTCACTCTGTGTGTGTGTGTGTGTGTGTGTGTGTGTATGTGTGTGTGTGTGTGTGTGTGTGTGTGTGTGTGTGTGTGTGTGTGTGTGTGTGTGTGTGTGTGTGTGTGTGTGTGTGTGTGTGTGTGTGTGTGTGTGTGTGTGTGTGTGTGTGTGTGTGTGTGTGCGTGTGAGTGTGAGAAATAGAGAATGTAGAAAAACTAGAGGATGATCAAAGTGTGATTATTCGGCGTTCCGAGACTCCTAGTCAGGTTCACCTCCTAAGTCGTCTTCAAAGAAGACTGCTCCCCAGTTGCAGAGACAGAGGAGGAGGAGTATGAGGAGGAAAAGAGAGAGAGATAGGGAGAGAGAGAGGAAGAGAGAGAGAAAGGGAGAGAGAAAGAGAGAGAGAAAGAGAGGGAGAGAGAGAGAACGAGGCTGGGGCTGAAAGACAGAGAGCTCAGTGCTGAGTGCTGATCTAACTGACAGAGAAAGCCACAAAATAAAAAAAATTCTCTGAGTCTTATCATTGATGATGTTCCTCAACACTTTAAGTGTGTCTCGATCTGCCTCTGATGTTTTGGTCTGTGAGCGGAGAGGGGAGTCGCATGATGACGTACAAAGGAAGGGGACAGATACAGAAGCTTCTTTTTTCCATTTGTAAAACATTGATAGCTGGTAGGAGCTACAGTACAGTTCATTCGGAAAGAATTCAGACCCCTTGAATTTTTACACATTTTGTCACGCTACAGCCTTCTTCTAAAATAGATGAAATCATTTTTTCCTCATCCATCTACACAATACCCCAGAATCACAAAGGAAATTTATAAAAAATTAAAAACAGAAATATCACATTTACATAAGTATTCAGACCCTTTACTCAGTACTTTGTTGAAGCACCGCTGGCAGTGATTACAGCCTCGAGTCTTCTTGGGTATGACGCTACAAGCGTGGCACACCTGTATTTGGGGAGTTTCTCGCATTCTTCTCTGCAGATCCTCTCAAGCTCTGTCAGATTGGATGGGAGCGTTGCTGCACAGCTATTTTCAGGTCTCTCCAGAGATGTTCGATCGGGTTCTAGTTTGGGCTCTGGCTGGGCCACTCAAGAACTTTCAGAAACTTGTCCCAAAGCCGCTCCTACATTGTCTTGGCTGCATGCTTAGGGTCGTTGTCCTGTTGAAAGGTGAACCTTCGCCCCAGTCTGAGGTCCTCATTGCTCTGGAACAGGTTTTCATCAAAGATCTCTCTGTACTTTGCTCCATTTATCTTTCCCTTGATCCTGACTAATCTCCCAGTCCCCGCCTCTAAAAAACATCCCCACAGCATGATGCTGCCACCACCATTCTTCACTGTAGGGATGGTGCCAGGTTTCCTCCAGACGTGACGCTTGGCATTCAGGCCAAAGCATTCAATTTTGGTTTCATCAGACCAGAGAATTTTGTATCTCATTGTCTGAGAGTCTTAGGTGCCTTTTGGCAAAGTGGGCTGTCATGTGCCTTTTACTTTGGAGTGGCTTCCGTCTGGCCACTCTACCATTAAGACCTGATTGGTGGAGTGCTGCAGAGATGGTTGTTCTTCTGGAAGGTTCTCCCATCTCCACAAAGGAACACTAGAGCTCTGTCAGAGTGACCATCAGGTTCTTGGTCACCTCCCTGACCAAGGCTCTTCTCCCCCGATTGCTCAGTTTGGCCGGGCGGCCAGCTCTAGGAAGAGTCTTGGTGATTCCAATGATGGAGGCCACTGTGTTCTTGGGGACATTCAATGTTGCAGACATTTTTTTGGAACTCTTCCCCAGGTCTGCGCCTCGACACAATCCTGTCTTGGAGGTCTACGGACAATTCCTTCGACCTCATGGCTTGGTTTTTGCTCTGACATGCACTGTCAACTGTGAGACCTTAGATAGACAGGTGTGTGCCTTTCCAAATCATGTCTGATCAACTGAATTTACCACAGGTGGACTCCAATCAAGTTGTAGAAACATCTCAAGGATGATCAATGGAAACAGGAGCCACCCGAGCTCAATTTCAAGTCACATAGCAAAGGGTCTGAATACCTATGTAAATAAGGTATTGCCGTTTTTGATATTAAATGCGTTTGCAAAAACGTATAAAAACCTGTTTCTGCTACGTCATTATGGAACATTTTGTGTAGATTGCTGAGGATTTTTTTTATTTCATCCATTTTAGAATAAGTTTGTAACGTAACAAAAGGTGGAAAAAGTCAAGGGGTCTGAATACTTTCGAAGGCACACTATCACACACAGACACACACACACTCTAAGCGCTTTCCATACCTAGATTGTGCAACATTTGCCCATTATTTTGAATCCAAGATGGCGTAGCAGTCGGACGTGTGTTTGTCTCTGTCCCATGTAAATAGCCGGTTTCGTCTTTTTTTTCGTATATATTTTTAATCTCACTTTCCACCTATGATCTAAATATACTTTCCCGCAACCCGCCTCACCCAATGTGATACGGATCTGCTATTTTTATACGTTATAACTGGAAACTCCATCAGCAGCTAGCCAGCTAACTAGCTACTAGCTAGTAGTAACTGTTAGCCACGGCTAGCGGTCTTCACCTTCAGCTCGGACACCAGCCAGCTTAACAGCTGATATCAACCAGTTTATTGCGCGATATCAACCCAGAGCATATCAGACTGATTTTCTCCACCACATCACCGGATTCCTGACGCAAGCTCTGGACAATTACACCGGATCATCGCAGCTAGCTAACTGCAACCGAGTAGCTACTGCTGGCTAACGCCTCTGTCCCGAAGCAAGCACCAGTTAGCCTTGAGCTAGCCTCGAGCTAGGCCCATCTGCCGGCTAGCCGAAGAGGTCTACCAGCGAATTATTGGGCTACAATACCTCTTTTTGCCAATTGGACTGGACCTTTTTTGCCGACACAGAGCCCTGCCAATCCATCACAACTGGTCTAAATCAGCTACAAGCTAATTTAGCCATTTTTTTTGCCGCTGCTAGTAGCTTTTACCTTCTGCACAGACACCAGCCCTGTTATTAGCCTGGATATTACTCACCAATTTACCAGCAGCTAGCGCCACTGCCACGAAGCTAGCACCAGTTAGCAAACACAATTCTACAATTCACAACCTCTCTTTCGCCACCGCCATCCGGCTTGGATTCTCTGTCGACACGACCACGTCTGAGCAGACCCCCTCCGTCTGAGCAGACCTCCCCCCGGGCTACTAACTTTAAACGCCGCGTGCTAGCTTAGTGGAGGCCTCCCTGCTCCATCTACGGCTGCCCCCTGGACACTATGATCACTTGGCTACATAGCTGATGCATGCTTGACTGTCCATTAATTCACGGTACTCCATTCTGTTTATTTGTGTTTTATCTGTCGGCTCTGTGCTTTAACTCAGGATCTGTGTGTAGTTAATCCGACCCTCTCTGCCTAGTCGTCGCCATTTTTACCTGTTGTTGCTGTGTTAGACTAGCACCCTGTTATTGCTGCTGTTATCTTACCTGTTGTTTTAGCTAGCTCTCCCAATCAAGACCTGCAATCACTTTATGCCTTACTGTATGTCTCTCTCAAATATCAATATGCCTTGCATACTGTTGTTCAGGCTAGTTATCATTATCATTGTTTTGGTTTGCAATGGACCCCGTAGTTCCACTCTCCGTACCTCTGATACATCCTTTGTCCCACCCCCCACACATGCGGTGACCTCACCCATTGAGACCAGCATGTCCAGAGATACAACCTCTCTTATCATCACCCAGTGCCTGGGCTTGCCTCCGCTGTACCCGCGCCCCACCATACCCCTGTCTGCACATTATGCCCAGAATCTATTCTACCACGCCCATAAATCTGCTCCTTTTATTCTTTGTCCCCAACGCTCTAGGCGACCAGTTCTGATAGCCTTTAGCCGCACCCTCATCCTACTACTCCTCTGTTCCTCGGGTGATGTGGAGGTAAACCCAGGCCCTGCATGTCCCCAGTCACCCTCATTTGTTGACTTCTGTGATCGAAAAAGCCTTGGCCTCATGCATGTCAACATCAGAAGCCTCCTCCCTAAGTTTGCCTTACTCACCGCTTTAGCACACTCTGCCAACCCTGATGTCCTTGCCGTGTCCGAATCCTGGCTTAGGAAGGCCACCAAAAATTCTGGGATTTCTATACCCAACTATAACACTTTCCGTCAAGATAGAACTGCCAAAGGGGGAGGAGTTGCAATCTACTGCAGAGATAGCCTGCAAAGTTCTGTCATACTTTCCAGGTCTATGCCCAAACAGTTCGAACTTCTAATTTTAAAAATTAATCTCTCCAGAAATAAGTCTCTCACTGTTGCCGCCTGCTACCGACCCCCCTCAGCTCCCAGCTGTGCCCTGGACACCATCTGTGAATTGATCGCTCCCCATCTAGCTTCAGAGTTTGTTCTGTTAGGTGACCTAAACTGGGATATGCTTAACACCCCGGCAGTCCTACAATCCAAGCTTGATGCCCTCAATCTCACACAAATCATCAAGGAACCCACCAGGTACAACCCTAAATCCGTAAACATGGGCACCCTAATAGACATTATCCTGACCAACCTGCCCTCCAAATACACCTCTGCTGTCTTCAATCAAGATCTCAGCGATCACTGCCTCATTGCCTGTATCCGCCACGGGTCCGCGGTCAAACGACCACCCCTCATCACTGTCAAACGCTCCCTAAAACACTTCTGCGAGCAGGCCTTTCTAATCGACCTGGCCCGGGTACCCTGGAAGGATATTGACCTCATCCCGTCAGTTGAGGATGCCTGGTCATTCTTTAAAAGTTACTTCCTCACCATATTAGACAAGCATGCTCCGTTCAAAAAATGCAGAACCAAGAACAGATATAGCCCTTGGTTCACTCCAGACCTGACTGCCCTCGACCAGCACAAAAACATCCTGTGGCGAACTGCAATAGCATCGAAGAGCCCCCGCGATATGCAACTGTTCAGGGAAGTCAGGAACCAATACACGCAGTCAGTCAGGAAAGCAAAGGCCAGCTTTTTCAAGCAGAAATTTGCATCCTGTAGCTCTAACTCCAAAAAGTTCTGGGATACTGTAAAGTCCATGGAGAACAAGAGCACCTCCTCCCAGCTGCCCACTGCACTGAGGCTAGGTAACACGGTCACCACCGATAAATCCGTGATAATCGAAGACTTCAACAAGCATTTCTCAATGGCTGGCCATGCCTTCCTCCTGGAGACTCCAACCTTGGCCAACAGCCCCGCCCCCCCCGCTGCTACTCGCCCAAGCCTCCCCAGCTTCTCCTTTACCCAAATCCAGATAGCAGATGTTCTGAAAGAGCTGGAAAACCTGGACCCATACAAATCAGCTGGGCTTGACAATCTGGACCCCCTATTTCTGAAACTGTCCGCCGCCATTGTCGCACCCCCTATTACCAGCCTGTTCAACCTCTCCTTCGTATCATCTGAGATCCCCAAGGATTGGAAAGCTGCCGCGGTCATCCCCCTCTTCAAAGGGGGAGACACCCTGGACCCAAACTGTTACAGACCTATATCCATCCTGCCCTGCCTATCTAAGGTCTTCGAAAGCCAAGTCAACAAACAGATCACTGACCATCTCGAATCCCACCGTACCTTCTCCGCTGTGCAATCCGGTTTCCGAGCCGGTCACGGGTGCACCTCAGCCACGCTCAAGGTACTAAACGATATCATAACCGCCATCGATAAAAGACATTACTGTGCAGCCGTCTTCATCGACCTGGCCAAGGCTTTCGACTCTGTCAATCACCATATTCTTATCGGCAGACTCAGTAGCCTCGGTTTTTCTAATGACTGCCTTGCCTGGTTCACCAACTACTTTGCAGACAGAGTTCAGTGTGTCAAATCGGAGGGCATGTTGTCCGGTCCTCTGGCAGTCTCTATGGGGGTACCACAGGGTTCAATTCTCGGGCCGACTCTTTTCTCTGTATACATCAATGATGTTGCTCTTGCTGCGGGCGATTCCCTGATCCACCTCTACGCAGACGACACCATTCTATATACTTCCGGCCCTTCCTTGGACACTGTGCTATCTAACCTCCAAACGAGCTTCAATGCCATACAACACTCCTTCCGTGGCCTCCAACTGCTCTTAAACGCTAGTAAAACCAAATGCATGCTTTTCAACCGTTCGCTGCCTGCACCCGCACGCCCGACTAGCATCACCACCCTGGACGGTTCCGACCTAGAATATGTGGACATCTATAAGTACCTAGGTGTCTGGCTAGACTGCAAACTCTCCTTCCAGACTCATATCAAACATCTCCAATCCAAAATCAAATCAAGAATCGGCTTTCTATTCCGCAACAAAGCCTCCTTCACTCACGCCGCCAAACTTACCCTAGTAAAACTGACTATCCTACCGATCCTCGACTTCGGCGATGTCATCTACAAAATAGCTTCCAATACTCTACCCAGCAAACTGGATGCAGTTTAACACAGTGCCATTCGTTTTGTTACTAAAGCACCTTATACGACCCACCACTGCGACCTGTATGCCCTAGTCGGCTGGCCCTCGCTACATGTTCGTCGTCAGACCCACTGGCTCCAGGTCATCTACAAGGCTATGCTAGGTAAAGTGCCGCCTTATCTCAGTTCACTGGTCACGATGGCTACACCCACCCGCAGCACGCGCTCCAGCAGGTGTATCTCACTGATCATCCCTAAAGCCAAAACCTCATTTGGACGCCTTTCCTTCCAGTTCTCTGCTGCCTGCGACTGGAACGAATTGCAAAAATCTCTGAAGTTGGAGACTTTTATCTCCCTCAACAACTTTAAAAATCTGCTATCCGAGCAGCTAACCGATCGCTGCAGCTGTACATAGTCCATCTGTAAACTACCCACCCAATTTACCTACCTCACCCCCAATACTGCTTTTATTTATTTACTTTTCTGCTCTTTTGCACACCAGTATCTCTTCTTGCACATGATCATCTGATGATTTATCACTCCAGTGTTAATCTGCTAAATTGTAATTATTCGATTCATTGCCTACCTCATGCCTTTTGCACACATTGTATATAGATTCTCTTTTTTTTTCTTTTCTACCATGTTATTGACTTGTTTATTGTTTACTCCATGTGTAACTCTGTGTTGTCTGTTCACACTGCTATGCTTTATCTTGGCCAGGTCGCAGTTGCAAATGAGAACTTGTTCTCAACTAGCCTACCTGGTTAAATAAAGGTGAAAAAAAAAATAATAATAAAAAAAATTATTCTTCAAAAAATTATTTAAGCTCTGTCAAAATGATTGTTGATCATTGATGGACAGCCACTTTCAGGTCTTGTCATAGCCACTCAGGAATATTCACTCTTCTTGGTAAACTAATCCAGTGTAGATTTGGCCTTGTGTTTATGGTTATTGTCCTGCTGAAAGGTGAATTCATCTCCCAGTGTCTGGTGGAAAGCAAACAGAAACAGGTTTTCCTCTAGAATTTTGCCTGTGCTTAGCTTCATTCTGTTTCTTTTTATCCTGAAAAACTCCCAAGTCCTTAATGACTACAGGCATACCCATAACATGATGCAGCCACCACTATGCTTGAAAATATGAAGAATGGTACTCAGTAATGTGTTGTATTGAATTCGCCCCAAACATAACACTTTGTAATCAGGACAAAAAGTGAATTGCTTTTCCTGCAACATTTATTTGCAGAATTACTTTAGTGCCTTGTTGCCTTGATGCATGTTTTGGAATATTTTTATTCTGTACAGGCTTCCTTTTTTGACTCTGTCATTTAGGTTAGTATTGTTGAGTAACTGCAATGTTGTTTATCCATCATCAGTTTTCTCCTATCACAGCCATTCAACTCTGTAAAGTCTCCAATGGCCTCATGATGAAATCCCTGAGTGGTTTCCTTCCTCTCTGGCAACTGAGTTAGGAAAGACTACTATTGTTGTAGTGACTGGGTGTATTGACAAACCATCCAAAGCTTGAGTAATAACTTCACCATTCTCAAACAAATTTTCAGTGTCAGATTGTTTTATTTTATACCAATAGATGCCCTTCTTTGCGATGCATTGGAAAATCTCCCTGCTCTTTGAGGTTGAATCTGTGTTTGAAACTCACTGCTTGACAGATAATTGTATGTGTGGGATACAGAGATGAGGTAGTAATTTAAAAAATCATGTTGAACACTATTATTGCACACGCAGTTAGTCCATGCAACTTATTATGTGACTTGTTAAGCACATTTTTATTCATGAAATTTTTTAGGCTTGCCATTACAAAAGGGTTGAATACTTATTGACTCAAGACATTTCATCTTTTTCATTTTCTTTCATTTGTAAAAACACATGTAAAACATAAATCCACTTTGACATGATGGGGTATTGTATGTAGGCCAGTGACAAAAAATATCAATTTAATCCATTTTAAACACAGGCTGTAAAACAACAAAAAGTCAAAGGTGTGAATACTTTCTGAAGTCACATAAGGCAAAGTAATATTTAAGGTACAGGTTAGAGTGTGTTTGTTAGAGTGTGTATGTGTGTATTAGAGTGTGTCTTTGTGTTAGAGTGTGTATGTGTGTGTCAGAGTGTGTCTGTGTTAGAGTGTGTCTGTCACGACTTCCGCCGAAGTCGGCCCCTCTCCTTGTTCGGGTGGTGTTCGGCGGTCGACGTCACCGGCTTTCTAGTCACCACCGATCCATGTTTCCTTTTCGTTTTGTTTTGTCTATATTACACATACCTGGTTTCCATTCCATAATCAATGTTCCTTATTTAACCCTCTGGCATCCCTTTCTGTTTTGTGAATGATTGTTATTGTCATGTGGGTTCGTTCTTTGTGCTCTGGATTTTGTATTTTTCTTTGTTGGAACCTTGCTTACATTTTTGTGTAAATTCAGATTATTACTCATACCTGTGTCCTGCGCCTGACTCCGCTTATCCATTCACCTAATCGCTGACAGTGTCTGTGTATTAGAGTTTGTCTGTGTGTGCTAGAGTGTGTCTGTGTGTGCTAGACTGTGTATGTGTGCTAGAGTGTGTATGTGTGTTAGAGTGTGTATGTGTGTTAGAGTGTGTATGTGTGCTAGAGTGTGTCTGTGTGTGCTAGACTGTGTATGTGTGTTAGAGTGTGTCTGTGTGTTAGAGTGTGTATGTGTGTTAGAGTGTGTATGTGTGTTAGAGTGTGTATGTGTGCTAGAGTGTGTCTATGTGTGCTAGAGTGTGTATGTGTGTTAGAGTGTGTATGTGTGTTAGAGTGTGTATGTGTGCTAGAGTGTGTATGTGTGTGCTAGACTGTGTATGTGTGCTAGAGTGTGTATGTGTGCTAGAGTGTGTATGTGTGCTAGAGTGTGTATGTGTGCTAGAGTGTGTATGTGTGCCAGAGTGTGTATGTGTGCTAGAGTGTGTATGTGTGCTAGAGTGTGTATGTGTGCCAGAGTGTGTCTGTGTGCTAGAGTGTGTATGTGTGCCAGAGTGTGTCTGTGTGCTAGAGTGTGTATGTGTGCTAGAGTGTGTATGTGTGCTAGAGTGTGTATGTGTGCCAGAGTGTGTATGTGTGTAGAGTGTGTATGTGTGCTAGAGTGTGTATGTGTGCTAGAGTTGTCTGTGTGCTAGAGTGTGTATGTGTGTTAGAGTGTGTATGTGTGTCTAGAGTGTGTATGTGTGCTAGAGTGTGTGCGGTTGATGTGTGCTAGAGTGTGTGTGTGTGCTAGAGTGTGTATGTGTGCTAGAGTGTGTATGTGTGCTAGAGTGTGTATGTGTGCTAGAGTGTGTATGTGTGCCAGAGTGTGTCTGTGTGCTAGAGTGTGTATGTGTGTAGAGTGTGTCTGTGTGCTAGAGTGTGTATGTGTGCTAGAGTGTGTCTGTGTGTGCTAGAGTGTGTATGTGTGCCAGAGTGTGTCTGTGTGCTAGAGTGTGTATGTGTGCTAGAGTGTGTATGTGTGCTAGAGTGTGTATGTGTGCCAGAGTGTGTCTGTGTGCTAGAGTGTGTATGTGTGCTAGAGTGTGTATGTGTGCTAGAGTGTGTATGTGTGTTAGAGTGTGTCTGTGTGCTAGAGTGTGTATGTGTGCTAGAGTGTGTATGTGTGTTAGAGTGTGTATGTGTGCTAGAGTGTGTATGTGTGCTAGAGTGTGTATGTGTGCTAGAGTGTGTATGTGTGTTAGAGTCTGTCTGTGTGCTAGAGTGTGTATGTGTGTTAGAGTGTGTCTGTGTGCTAGAGTGTGTATGTGTGTTAGAGTGTGTCTGTGTGCGCTAGAGTGTATATGTGTGTTAGAGTGTGTATGTGTGTTAGAGTGTGTATGTGTGCTAGAGTGTGTCTGTGTGTGCTAGAGTGTGTATGTGTGTTAGAGTGTGTCTGTGTGTTAGAGTGTGTATGTGTGTTAGAGTGTGTATGTGTGTTAGAGTGTGTATGTGTGCTAGAGTGTGTATGTGTGTTAGAGTGTGTTGTGTGCTAGAGTGTGTATGTGTGTAGAGTGTGTCTGTGTGCTAGAGTGTGTATGTGTGTTAGAGTGTGTATGTGTGCTAGAGTGTGTATGTGTGTTAGAGTGTGTCTGTGTGTGCTAGAGTGCGTATGTGTGCTAGAGTGTGTATGTGTGCTAGAGTGTGTATGTGTGCTAGAGTGTGTATGTGTGTTAGAGTGTGTATGTGTGTTAGAGTGTGTCTGTGTGCTAGAGTGTGTATGTGTGTTAGAGTGTGTATGTGTGTTAGAGTGTGTCTGTGTGTGCTAGAGTGTGTCTGTGTGTGCTAGAGTGTGTATGTGTGCTAGAGTGTGTATGTGTGCTAGAGTGTGTATGTGTGCTAGAGTGTGTATGTGTGTTAGAGTGTGTATGTGTGCTAGAGTGTGTATGTTGCTAGAGTGTGTATGTGTGTTAGAGTGTGTCTGTGTGTGCTAGAGTGTGTATGTGTGCTAGAGTGTGTATGTGTGCTAGAGTGTGTATGTGTGCTAGAGTGTGTATGTGTGTTAGAGTGTGTCTGTGTGCTAGAGTGTGTATGTGTGCTAGAGTGTGTATGTGTGTTAGAGTGTGTCTGTGTGTGCTAGAGTGTGTCTGTGTGCTAGAGTGTGTATGTGTGTTAGAGTGTGTATGTGTGCTAGAGTGTGTATGTGTGTTAGAGTGTGTCTGTGTGTGCTAGAGTGCGTATGTGTGCTAGAGTGTGTATGTGTGCTAGAGTGTGTATGTGTGCTAGAGTGTGTATGTGTGCTAGAGTGTGTATGTGTGCTAGAGTGTGTATGTGTGTTAGAGTGTGTATGTGTGTTAGAGTGTGTATGTGTGCTAGAGTGTGTATGTGTGCTAGAGTGTGTATGTGTGTTAGAGTGTGTATGTGTGCTAGAGTGTGTATGTGTGCTAGAGTGTGTATGTGTGCTAGAGTGTGTACGTGTGCTAGAGTGTGTATGTGTGTTAGAGTGTGTCTGTGTGCTAGAGTGTGTATGTGTGTTAGAGTGTGTATGTGTGTTAGAGTGTGTCTGTGTGTGCTAGAGTGTGTCTGTGTGCTAGAGTGTGTATGTGTGTTAGAGTGTGTATGTGTGCTAGAGTGTGTATGTGTGTTAGAGTGTGTCTGTGTGTGCTAGAGTGCGTATGTGTGCTAGAGTGTGTATGTGTGCTAGAGTGTGTATGTGTGCTAGAGTGTGTATGTGTGTTAGAGTGTGTATGTGTGTTAGAGTGTGTATGTGTGCTAGAGTGTGTATGTGTGCTAGAGTGTGTATGTGTGTTAGAGTGTGTCTGTGTGTGCTAGAGTGTGTCTGTGTGTGCTAGAGTGTGTATGTGTGTTAGAGTGTGTATGTGTGCTAGAGTGTGTATGTGTGTTAGAGTGTGTATGTGTGTTAGAGTGTGTATGTGTGCTAGAGTGTGTATGTTTGCTAGAGTGTGTATGTGTGTTAGAGTGTGTCTGTGTGTGCTAGAGTGTGTATGTGTGCTAGAGTGTGTCTGTGTGCTAGAGTGTGTATGTGTGTTAGAGTGTGTATGTGTGTTAGAGTGTGTCTGTGTGCTAGAGTGTGTATGTGTGTTAGAGTGTGTATGTGTGTTAGAGTGTGTCTGTGTGTGCTAGAGTGTGTCTGTGTGTTAGAGTGTGTATGTGTGTTAGAGTGTGTCTGTGTGCTAGAGTGTGTATGTGTGTTAGAGTGTGTATGTGTGCTAGAGTGTGTATGTGTGTTAGAGTGTGTCTGTGTGTGCTAGAGTGCGTATGTGTGCTAGAGTGTGTATGTGTGCTAGAGTGTGTATGTGTGCTAGAGTGTGTATGTGTGTTAGAGTGTGTATGTGTGTTAGAGTGTGTATGTGTGCTAGAGTGTGTATGTGTGCTAGAGTGTGTATGTGTGTTAGAGTGTGTCTGTGTGTGCTAGAGTGTGTATGTGTGCTAGAGTGTGTATGTGTGCTAGAGTGTGTATGTGTGCCAGAGTGTGTCTGTGTGCTAGAGTGTGTATGTGTGCTAGAGTGTGTATGTGTGCTAGAGTGTGTATGTGTGCCAGAGTGTGTCTGTGTGCTAGAGTGTGTATGTGTGCTAGAGTGTGTATGTGTGTTAGAGTGTGTATGTGTGCTAGAGTGTGTATGTGTGTTAGAGTGTGTCTGTGTGTGCTAGAGTGCGTATGTGTGCTAGAGTGTGTATGTGTGCTAGAGTGTGTATGTGTGCTAGAGTGTGTATGTGTGTTAGAGTGTGTATGTGTGTTAGAGTGTGTATGTGTGCTAGAGTGTGTATGTGTGCTAGAGTGTGTATGTGTGTTAGAGTGTGTCTGTGTGTGCTAGAGTGTGTCTGTGTGCTAGAGTGTGTATGTGTGCCAGAGTGTGTATGTGTGCTAGAGTGTGTATGTGTGCCAGAGTGTGTCTGTGTGCTAGAGTGTGTATGTGTGCTAGAGTGTGTATGTGTGCTAGAGTGTGTATGTGTGCCAGAGTGTGTCTGTGTGCTAGAGTGTGTATGTGTGCTAGAGTGTGTATGTGTGCTAGAGTGTGTATGTGTGTTAGAGTGTGTCTGTGTGCTAGAGTGTGTATGTGTGCTAGAGTGTGTATGTGTGCTAGAGTGTGTATGTGTGCTAGAGTGTGTATGTGTGTTAGAGTGTGTATGTGTGTTAGAGTGTGTATGTGTGCTAGAGTGTGTATGTGTGCTAGAGTGTGTATGTGTGTTAGAGTGTGTCTGTGTGCTAGAGTGTGTATGTGTGTTAGAGTGTGTCTGTGTGCTAGAGTGTGTATGTGTGTTAGAGTGTGTCTGTGTGCGCTAGAGTGTGTCTGTGTGTGCTAGAGTTTGTATGTGTGCTAGAGTGTGTCTGTGTGCTAGAGTGTGTATGTGTGTTAGAGTGTGTCTGTGTGTGCTAGAGTGTGTCTGTGTGTGCTAGAGTTTGTATGTGTGCTAGAGTGTGTCTGTGTGCTAGAGTGTGTATGTGTGTTAGAGTGTGTATGTGTGTGCTAGAGTGCGTATGTGTGCTAGAGTGTGTATGTGTGCTAGAGTGTGTATGTGTGTTAGAGTGTGTATGTGTGCTAGAGTGTGTATGTGTGTTAGAGTGTGTATGTGTGTTAGAGTGTGTATGTGTGCTAGAGTGTGTATGTGTGCTAGAGTGTGTATGTGTGTTAGAGTGTGTCTGTGTGTGCTAGACTGTGTATGTGTGCTAGAGTGTGTCTGTGTGTGCTAGAGTGTGTATGTGTGTTAGAGTGTGTATGTGTGCTAGAGTGTGTATGTGTGTTAGAGTGTGTATGTGTGTTAGAGTGTGTATGTGTGCTAGAGTGTGTATGTTTGCTAGAGTGTGTATGTGTGTTAGAGTGTGTCTGTGTGTGCTAGAGTGTGTATGTGTGCTAGAGTGTGTATGTGTGCTAGAGTGTGTATGTGTGTTAGAGTGTGTATGTGTGTTAGAGTGTGTCTGTGTGTGCTAGAGTGTGTATGTGTGCTAGAGTGTGTCTATGTGTTAGAGTGTGTCAAATCAAATCAAAACGTATTTGTCACATGCGCCGAGTACAACAGATGGAGACCTTACAGGGAAATGCTTACTTACAAGCCCTTAAGTCAATGACTTTATTAGTGTTCCACTTTGATTCAAAGTCATCACATGGACTTTTTTGTTGAAATAACTTAGAAAAATACGTTGATTCAACCAGTTTTTGCACAGAGGGTTGGATTACATACATTAAATAAGAGTATACCAAAGCATTGATCTGTTTCTCTCTCTAGGACAATATATCAAATGAATGTCCTTTCAGAAAAGATGGTGCTTACATCCAGGATCAGAGACTCTGTAAAAGGTAAGAGAAATCAACCTCTGGATTTTAAAGCTAAAGAATGAAACCATATTCTATTAGCTGCTACTAATGGCCGACTGGACTGTAAGTGGTGTGGGTTGAGTGAAAGGTAGACAGCTTGCCTTTAGTTTGATCTCTGGTGGGAATAACATTTTCTTGTGGACATTGTAATCTGAATTAGACAGATTACAATGTCCACAAGAAAATGTTCCTCTACTCTCTTCGTTTCAAGGTTGCAAACACACCACAGATAGAAGGGGCAATAGAGGGGACAGTTCGACACACACAAACACACCACAGATAGAAGGGGCAATAGAGGGGACAGTTCTACACACAAACACACCACAGATAGAAGGTGCAATAGAGGGGACAGAGTTCTACACACAGACACACACCACAGATAGAAGGGGCAATAGAGGGGACAGTTCTACACACACAAACACACCACAGATAGAAGGGGCAATAGAGGGGACAGTTCTACACACACAAACACAGCAAAGATAGAAGGGGCAATAGAGGGGACAGAGTTCTACACACACAAACACACCACAGATAGAAGGGGCAATAGAGGGGACAGTTCTACACACACAAACACACCACAGATAGAAGGGGAAATAGAGGGGACAGTTCTACACACACAAACACACCACCGATAGAAGGGGCAATAGAGGGGACAGTTCGACACACACAAACACACCACAGATAGAAGGGGCAATAGAGGGGACAGTTCTACACACACCTGATATACTGTACATTTCTTTACGTTTTATGTTTTTATTAACCCCAGGACTCCCTGGAAAACATCTACAGAGTTAACTACCTTGAAGAAATAAAGATTAACTGAATCAAATGTAATGTCCACATGCCAAAGTACATGCAACATCATGCGATGACCTGGGCTCATGATTAAGTTCCTGGTCCTGGTACAGCATTTCCTACAGCCGTTCTCTCCTGAGGCTGAAACAGTAAAAATATAGAAAAACCCTTGAATGAGTAGGTGTGTCCAAACTTTTGACTGGCACTATACATTTTTTTGTGATTTTGGAAATGCTCCCATGAAAACATTTTCATACCAGGAGACCCCATATAGGGTCACGACCCCTATTTTGGGAACCGCTGACCTACAGTAAAGCATCTCAACTTAAACAATAATTTCAGTAACGGGTGCAATAAATCCAACTAACAGATTGGATTAATTTAGGAAAATGTATGCTATTTATTTTTTCGTAGTACAAGATAAATTAAATGCAAAAACACAGATATTGAAAGAAACAATTATAAAAATCTAACTGTAATAAAGCATTTTGGGAAACAATGATTGGCATAGTTTTGCAGACAATCTAGCCAGACCATAATGGACCAGCATACACTACAGAATTATTTAATTTTTTCAACGGTCCTTTGTCAGGGGTGAGGGTGATAGAGTGCATTCAGAAAGTATTCATACCCTTTGACATTTTTCCACATTTTGTTACATTACAGCCTTGTTTTAAAATATATATTTTTTTATCATCGATGTATTCACAATACCTTGTCATGACAAAGTGAAAACAGTTTTTTGGTGGGCAAATGAATAAAAAAGAACCTTATTTATATAAGTATTCAGACCTGCTATGAGAATCTAAATTCAGCTCCGGTGCATACGAATTCCATTGATCATTCTTGAGATGTTTCTACAACTTGACTGGAGACCACCTGTGGTATATTCAATTGATTGGGCATGTCTAAAAACCAGTTTTTGCTTTGTTATTATGGGGTATTGTGTGTATATTGATGAGGAAAAAAACTATTCAATACATTTTAGAATAAGGCTATAACGTAACAAAATGTGGAAAAAGTCAAGGGGTCTGAATACCCAGTACTGTAGGTCCCTCAGGTCCTCTGTTAAAAAGGTCTTTTAACTATCCCAAAGCCTAGGACCAAGAGACATGGAGAGGCAGCCTTTAGTTATTGAGGCCTCATCTTCTGAAATAGTCTGCCAGAGAACATGACGGTTGCCGAAACTGTGGACATATTTAAAAGAGATCTTAAAACACACATTGTTTAGCGTTGCTTTTCCTTAGGGTGCTTTTTAGTTGTTCAGTTAGTCATTCTTTAAATTTGTATCTTATGTTTGTTGTGTAGTAAATATTTCACCTTTTCTTTTCATTGTATTTCATTCTATGTCTGAAATGTGCTGTATAAATAAAGCTTGATTTGATTTATTCCTGCCTAACACACACATCTCACTCAACTAATCGTGGTCTTCAATTTAGACCACAATTAGTTGAGTGGAGTGTTATTAAAGTGCTGGAACAAAAACCTGTACACTCCTGAATAAAAAAAAAGCTGTGGCTGTCTTGACAACAAATGTCGAAATATAGGTAGAATTTTCGTTTTGTTGATTCATGCAGATTTGTCAGCTGATTTCCAAGGAGCCTGGTGGAGACCATAGGCAGGACATTTCCCTGCATCCAGGTTAAGGTCTGTTACCAGCAGGAACATGGAGCACTCCATGTCAGTGTCAGTAAGTCATAACAGCACACATCACTCTCAGTTGAGGCGAGCACTTGGTCAAGCTGCAGTGGTTGCGTTGTTAATGGCCTTGCTCAAGGGCCAAACAGTAGGGGGATGTCTTTAGGATGTGAACCCAGCAGCCCTCCATTTGCCAGATCAATTCCCTCCTTTTTTCTAGTGCCTGGCCTGGGATTCGAAGCAGCCAGCTTTCGATTATAGGTCCAACTCCTTAGGCGATTGGCTCCCTACCGATACTATTTGAAGAACTAATACCCTACTCATATGAGGAGTGGAGAGGCTGTAAGCACCATAAACCTGCCTACTGGACTAACTTCATGTCAGATAGACTGTGATCAGTGTTAGACAGGAGGCTCTGGGCCAATGGGAGGTCATGCGTGAGAGCTTAGGGGTCAGAGAGAATGGGCCAGTTTGTTTAACATGGCCCAGTGCCTTGGATGTGTGGAGTTGCACATTTAAGACCATTTCATTGGTCCTTAAGGGAAATCTCCACCCATCCGGGGCACAGGGCAATGCAAAACAAACTCACCCAGTAAGAGCAAAGTTGCAAAACAAACCAAGTTTCAAGTTTTAATGTCACATGCACAAGTACAGTGAAATTCCTTTTTTGCTAGCTTTAACCCAAACAATGCAGTAATCAATTACAATATAACACTAAAAATAATAAGGTAGAACAAAAACACACAAGATATAATAAGAAGAACACGATAAAGTAAGTAAGCGTACTAGCTCAGGGTTCCTTTTTGACTCAGCCATGCCTCCTTGCCCGTCCAACATTTCCTCATCTCCCACCCCTTCTAATGCAACTATCCCCGATGCTCCTCCCTCTTTTTCCCCTGTCCCGCTACAAAGTTTCTCCCTGCAGGCAGTCACTGAGTCGGAGTTCCTAAAGGAGCTCCTTAAACTTGACCCCCAAAAAACATCTGGGTCAGATGGTTTAGACCCTTTCTTCTTTAAGGTTGCTGCTCCTATCATCGCCAAGCCTATTTCTGACCTTTTTAACCTGTCTCTCCTTTCTGGGGAGGTTCCCACTGCTCTGATGGCAGCCACAGTTTGTCCTTTATTTAAAGGGGGAGATTAAGCTGATACTAATTGTTATAGGCCTATTTCTATTTTGCCCCGTTTATCAAAAGTGTTGGAAAAACTTGTCAATAATCAACTGACTGGCTTTCTTGATGTCTATAGTATTCTATCTGGTATGCAATCTGGTTTCCACTCAGGTTATGGATGTGTCACTGCAACCTTAAAGGTCCTCAATGATGTCAACATTGCCCTTGATTCTAAGCAATATTGTGCTGCTATTTTTATTGACTTGGCCAAAGCTTTTGATACGGTAGACCATTTCATTTTTGTGGGCTGGCTAAGGAGTATTGGTATCTCTGAGGTGCCTTTGGCCTGGTTTGCGAACTACCTCTCTCAAAGAGTGCAGTGTATAAAGTCAGAACATCGGCTGTCTCACTGCCTGTCACCAAGGAAGTACCCCAAGGCTCGATCCTATGCCCCACGCTCTTCTCAATGAACGTCAACAACATAGCTCAGGCAGTAGGAAGCTCTCTCCTCCATTTACATGCAGATAATACAGTCTTATACTCAGGTGGCCCCTCCCTGGATTTTGTGATAAATGCTCTACAACAAAGCTTTCTTAGTGTCCAACAAACTTTCTCTATCCTTAATCTTGTCCTGAACACCTCCAAAACAAAGGTCATGTGGATTGGTAAGAAGAATGCACCTCTTCCCACAGGTGTTATTACTACCTCTGAGGGTTTAGAGCTTGAGGTAGTCACCTCATACAAGTACTTCAAATCAAATCAAAGTTTATTTGTCACGTGCGCCGAATACAACAGGTTTAGACCTTACAGTGAAATGCTTACTTACAGGTTCTAACCAATAGTGTGAAAAAAAAGGTATGTGTGTGTGTGTGTGTGTGTGTGTGTGTGTGTGTGTGTGTGTGTGTGTGTGTGTGTGTGTGTGTGTGTGTGTGTGTGTGTGTGTGTGTGTGTGTGTGTGTGTGTGTGTGTGTGTGTGTGTGTGTGTGTGTGGGTGTGTGTGTAGTTAAGAAAAAGAAATAAACCAACAGTAAAAAGATATTTGAAAAATAACAGTAGCAAGGCTATATACAGACACCGGTATAGGTGTAGGTATGGTTAAAGTGACTATGCATATATGATGAACAGAGAGTAGCAGTAGCGTTAAAAGGGGTGTTAGGGGGGGGCACACAATGCAAATAGTCCGGGTAACCATTTGGTTACCTGTTCAGGAGTCTTATGGCTTGGGGGTATGGCTTGGGAGTATGGCTAGGTGGTGCACTGTCCTTCTCTCAGCACATATCAAAGCTGCAGGCTAAAGTTACATCTAGACTTGGTTTCCTCTATTGTAATCGCTCCTCTTTCACCCCAGCTGCCAAACTAACCCTGATTCAGATGACCATCCTACCCACGCTAGATTACGGAGACATAATTTATAGATCGGCAGGTAAGGGTGCTCTCGAGCGGCTAGATGTTCTTTACCATTCGGCCATCAGATTTGCCACCAATGCTCCTTATAGGACACATCACTGCACTCTAAACTCCTCTGTAAACTGGTCATCTCTGTATACCTGTCGCAAGACCCACTGGTTGATGCTTATTTATTAAACCCTCTTAGGCCTCACTCCCCCCTATCTGAGATATCTACTGCAGCCCTCATCCTCCACATACAACACCCGTTCTGCCAGTCACATTCTGTTAAAGGTCTCCAAAGCACACACATCCCTGGGTCGCTTCTCTTTTCAGTTCGCTGCAGCTAGCGACTGGAACGAGCTGCAAAAAACACTCAAACTGGACAGTTTTATCTCAATCTCTTCATTCAAAGACTAAATCATGGACACTCTTACTGACAGTTGTGGCTGCTTTGCGTGATGTATTGGTGTCTCTACCTTCTTGACCTTTGTGCTGTTGACTGTGCCCAATAATGTGTGTACCATGTTTTGTGCTGCTACCATGTTGTGTTGCTACCATGTTGTTGTTATGTTGTATTGCTACCATGCTGTGTTGTCATGTGTTGCTGCCTTGCTATGTTGTTGTCTTAGGTCTCTCTTTATGTAGTGTTGTGTTGTCTCTCTTGTTGTGATGTGTGTTTTGTCCTATATTTATATATCTTTTTTGTTCGTTTTTTTAAATCCCAGGCCCCCGTCCCCGCAGGAGGCCTTTTGCCTTTTGGTAAGCCGTCATTGTAATTAAGAATGTGTTCTTAACTGACTTGCCTAGTTAAATACAGGTGCAGGGTCGTTCCCAGTACCATATTATCAATGTGCAGGGATACTGGAGTGATAGGGGTAGATATGTATAGAGGTAAGCATACTATATACAGGGTCAGTTCCAGTACCATATTAATAATGTGCAGGGATATTGGAGTGATAGAGGTAGATACTGTATGTATGGAGGTAAGCTGACTAGGCATCAGGATATTTGACAAACAAAGTAGCAGCAGTGTATATGTGGGTGTGTAGGGCAGGGCAGTGTTGTGTTTGAGACCATCTAAAGCGAGACCAATTAAAGATCAAGACCGGAGCAAACCGAGTTCGAGTCAAGACCAAGATTGGAGGGGGGTGAGACCGATTCAAGACCGAGACCGGGATGGGTACTAAGGGTCTGAGACCTTGTCAAGACCGAGACCTCTTAAAGTCAAATTTAAGACCATGATTCTAATTTTGTCAAATATGGATTCTTTAGACATCAGAATAGTGAAACAATGCATGCTGAGGGAAAATAGAGCCCCTCTTTAAATGATTACTAACCTAAACACAGTGCGGAACAATGGGCCTTCTACGCCTTCAGAGAAGGGCTAAGGATTCATAAAATAATGATTATAATAATTATAATATATTATTATTTTAAATTATGTTCTGATTTAATCTCTTCAGTGTTTGTTGGAAAGGAAAGAGTTAACACTGAAGAGAAAACATTTATACAATCAGGACTTTTCTTTTCTGGTCTCTGGGGAGATAAATCTAGCTAGCTAAATCAGCCATTGACTAGGCCACCAGAAGCTAGATAAAGGCATATGCCATTCAACTGTATTAGGGCAACATGTTGGAGTGACAATGGATTCAACCTTTTTGACTTAATGAGTGAGACCGTTTTTACAAAAACTTGAAGTCCAAAAGGTCACTGCGCAATAGCAAGCAGTAGTTTTCCCAGGGTCTAACTAGTTAGCTTTTCTTGTTGGCTAGATTGCAGAGGCTGCAGCAGGTGTTATAAAAGAGGATGTTGTTGCTAATTTGTTAGCTTTTCCCTTTTCAAGAATACATTTCAACAAGAAGTTGTTTCAAATAATCATAATCTGGTGGAACTGGAGCACGCTTGCTGTTGTTAGACATCTCTTTGAAAATAACTTGTGTGTGAAACATTGTTGTATTTAAAGTGGAACTAAAAACATTTTAGCGTCATGAAGTCTTATTAAAATCCGTACATATACACCTCCAGGAAGAATATGACACTTAAAAAAATATCTGACAAGTGACCACTTAGATATGGTCATATGGTTTTCATAAATGACTAGAATGTTTGGGAATTATGTAAACTAAGGCATTTCTACAATTTCTATTGCAATATAGAGTGGGAAAGCGGCCGTGCGTTTGGACAATTAATAGACACTGCAGTAAATAAAACCGAATAAAAACATCTGTCTTGTACAGGACCGGAGTCTACACAGACCGGTGCACCATAGCCAATCAGAGCTACAGGATGCCTTTGTACAAATGTAACAGTATAACTTTAAACCGTCCCCTCGACCCCGACGCGAACCAGGGACCCTCTGCACACATCAACAACAGTCACCCACGAAGCGTCGTTACCCATCGCTCCACAAAAGCCGCGGCCCTTGCAGAGCAAGGGGCAACACTACTTCTAGGTTTCAGAGCAAGTGACGTAACTGATTGAAACGCTAGTAGCGCGTACCCGCTAACTAGCTAGCCATTTCACATCCGTTACACAAACAAGCCATTTGCCACACGGGCCTGCCAACATTCACTTTGAACTGGACTGTGTGTTTCCAGGCAGTAGGACCTGCCAACATTCACTTTGAACTGGACTGTGTGTTTACAGGCAGTAGGGCCTGTCATCATTCACTTTGAACTGGACTGTGTGTTTACAGGCAGTAGGGCCTGCCAACATTCACTTTGAACTGGACTGTGTGTTTACAGGCAGTAGGGCCTGTCATCATTCACTATGAACTGGACTGTGTGTTTACAGGCAGTTGGGCCTGCCATCATTCACTTTGAACTGGACTGTGTGTTTACAGGCAGTAGGGCCTGCCATCATTCACTATGAACTGGACTGTGTGTTTACAGGCAGTAGGGCCTGTCATCATTCACTATGAACTGGACTGTGTGTTTACAGGCAGTTGGGCCTGCCATCATTCACTTTGAACTGGACTGTGTGTTTACAGGCAGTAGGGCCTGCCAACATTCACTTTGAACTGGACTGTGTGTTTACAGGCAGTAGGGCCTGCCAACATTCACTTTGAACTGGACTGTGTGTTTACAGGCAGTAGGGCCTGCCAACATTCACTTTGAACTGGACTGTGTGTTTACAGGCAGTAGGGCCTGACAACATTCACTTTGAACTGGACTGTGTGTTTACAGGCAGTAGGGCCTGACAACATTCACTTTGAACTGGACTGTGTGTTTACAGACAGTAGGGCCTGCCATCATTCACTTTGAACTGGACTGTGTGTTTACAGGCAGTAGGGCCTGCCAACATTCACTTTGAACTGGACTGTGTGTTTACAGGCAGTAGGGCCTGCCAACATTCACTTTGAACTGGACTGTGTGTTTACAGGCAGTAGGGCCTGACAACATTCACTTTGAACTGGACTGTGTGTTTACAGGCAGTAGGGCCTGCCAACATTCACTTTGAACTGGACTGTGTGTTTACAGGCAGTAGGGCCTGCCAACATTCACTTTGAACTGGACTGTGTGTTTACAGGCAGTAGGGCCTGACAACATTCACTTTGAACTGGACTGTGTGTTTACAGGCAGTAGGGCCTGACAACATTCACTTTGAACTGGACTGTGTGTTTACAGGCAGTAGGGCCTGACAACATTCACTTTGAACTGGACTGTGTGTTTACAGGCAGTAGGGCCTGACAACATTCACTTTGAACTGGACTGTGTGTTTACAGGCAGTAGGGCCTGCCAACATTCACTTTGAACTGGATTGTGTGTTTACAGGCAGTAGGGCCTGCCAACATTCACTTTGAACTGGACTGTGTGTTTACAGGCAGTAGGGCCTGCCAACATTCACTTTGAACTGGACTGTGTGTTTACAGGCAGTAGGGCCTGCCAACACTCACTTTGAACTGGACTGTGTGTTTACAGACAGTTGTAACAGTGTGACTTTAAATTATTAGAATTAATTTGCCAAAAGCCACAAAGTAAAGTTCTGCAAATATATAAACACCACAGTAGTCCTTTTACATTTGGGAACTTTACAGTCCTTTTGATCAAACAACCATGAAAAGGTAGACTCTCTCTCCCTCAGTTATGAACAGCAACAAAATCAACAACTAATGTTAGCCAGAGCAAATGAGCTAAAATCTAACAAAGGAACATTAGATAAACCCTCTCAAACCCTCTCAAACAGCTAGTTGGTTTTCAAAATTGCACTCATAAACGATGGGCAATTGTAGCTTCCTCCTCCATCTGAAGCTTGCCTGCCAATGCATGCTTGTCCCAACCAAGCACCCAAGCTAACTGGCTAAAGTTGGCTAGCTTGCTAGCTAGCTACTTCCAGACACAAATAAGAGAACACCTCACTTTGACCATTGTACTCACTGTAGCAGAGCTGGTTAGATTGTTTACATGTTATCTAGAGCGTTCTTGACTAACTATTACTTTTTTTGTCTACGTTTACTGACACCGGTCATATTCAGTGGGTGTTACACATTCGTAAATTCATCAGTTGTTCTACGCTCTGGCACACTCAGATGAGAGTGCTCTAAAATCAGAGTTGATAGCCAGAGTGAATTTTCGAATGCAAGAGATATGCTAACTGGATAACAGTCGTTCAAGTTCTTGCTAGCTAACCAAATGACAACTGCATCTCTAGCTGTGTATAGCCACCGAAAAACAATATTAGGGGAAAAAATCTGTCACTCACCCATTCCACCAATGGCATGACATGACATCCTCCTAGCAGTTAGCTAGCTAGCTATTAACGTTAGGCTCTGTGTTTTTAGCTAGCTACATAAATAGATATGCTAGCCTATTAGCCACGTTATGACTGACTTGTGATCATTGCCCTTGATAGTTTGATTGTATTGACATTCCCAGTCTTAGTTACATTTGTCAGTTTTTGTCCATAGTATTGAGACATTGAAACTGAAACAGTGCATCCCGAATGGAGGCAGCAAACAATGTACCAGGCCAGCTGGGATTTACAACCCGATAGCAATATTTTTTGGACTACATTAGTCATTTTTTAAATTATATTAGTCATGCATTGAACTGCATCCATCTATTCTGCCAACAATGCCTTAGATGGCGTCGGTAGAGATGGCAGCATCGCTTCAAGTTCTTAGTGAACTGAGCAGAATATTTCTTACATTGTTAGAACAGAAAACCTTAAGTGTTTTTACATACAGCCGGGAAGAACTATTGGATATCAGAGAGATGTCAACTTACCAGCACAACCAGCACTACGACCAGGAATACGACTTTCCCAAAGCGGATCCTTTATCTGCACCTCCCAGGGCATTTGAACTGATTCCAGAGGCCGACCCAAAACAATGCCTTCGGAGGAGAGGGTGCCGGTGTTGTCTTCTAGTGAGGCTTCGGATGTGCGTACAACACCCACCGCTTCCGAGTATATTACTTGCTAATGTCCAGTCCCAAAGTGAACGAAATTAGGGCAAGAGTTGCTTTCCAAGGAGATATCCGGGATTGTAACATACTCTATTTCACGGAGAAATGGCTAGCTGGGGACATGCTTTCGGAGTCCGTACAGCCAACGGGATTTTCAGTGCATCACGCCGACAGGAACAAACATCTCTCTGGTAAGAAGAAGGGCGGGGGTGTATGTTTCATGATTAACGACTCATGGTGTAATTGTAACAACATACAAGAACTCAAGTCCTTTTGTTCACCTGACATAGAACTCCCCACAATCAAATGCCGACAGCATTATCTCCAAAGAGAACTCTCCTCGGTTATCGTCACAGGCATGTATATCTCGAGGTAGTCTCGAGGTATTGCTCGCCTGAGGTAGAGTGCCTTATGATAAGCTGTAGACCACACTCTCTACCAAGAGAGTTTTCATCTATATTATTCGTAGCCGTCTATTTACCACCACAGATCGATGCTGGCACTAAGACCGCAATCAACCAACTCTATAAGGACATAAGCAAACAAGAAAATGTTCACCCTGAAGCGGCGCTCCTAGTGGCCGGGGACTTTAATGCCGGCAAACTTAAATCAGTTTTACCAAATTTCACCAGCACTTCATGTGTGCAACCCGAGGAAAAACAACTCTAGACCACCTTTACTCCACACACAGAGATACATACAAAGCTCTCCCCCACCCTCCATTTGGTAAAAAGCAGGAAGTGGTCAGATGATGCGGATGCTACTCTAAAGGACTGTTTTGCTAGCACAGACTGGAAAATGTTCTGGGATCATCCAATGGCATTGAGGAGTATACCACCTCAGTCATCGGCTTCATCAATAAGTGCATCGACGACGTCGTCCCCACAGTGACCGTACGTACATATCCCAACCAGAGGCCATGGATAACAGGCAACATTCGCATCGAGCTAAATGCTAGAGCTGACGCTTTCAAGAGTGGGACACTAATCCGGACGCCTGTATGAAATCCCACTATGCCCTCAGACGAACTATCAAACAAGCAATACAGGATAAAGATTGAATCCTACGACACCGGCTGTGACGCTTATCGGATATGGCAGGGCTTGAAAACTATTATGGACTACAAAGGGAAACCGAGACGTGAGCTGCCCAGTGACACAAGCCTAACAGACGAGCTAAATGCCGTTTTTCTGCCCTGTTTACATGTATATCCTACTACAAGTCACGTTGTACAAGCCACCTCAACCACTCCAATACCCCTGCACACTGAATAAGGTACTGGCACTGATATGTTTATACTTGCATTATCGTACTTTTTTCTATTCTATTTTCTATTATTATCTCTATTATTATAATTATTATGATGTTTATTATTATTATTATTATTATTATTATTATTATTATTATGTTTATAATTATTATTATTTTTATTTTCCCTCCATTGTTGGGAAAGAGTTCAGAAGTAAGAATTTCACAATTCAGTTTAACAAAGGTTGTATCTTGTGCATGTGGCGAATAACCTTTGAAACTTGAAACTTCTCTTTCACCCTCTCTCTCTCACACACACACACTCTATCACCCGTTCCCTCTATTCTCCCCCTCCTTTCTTTCACCCTCTCTCTCTCACACACACACTCTATCACCCGTTCCCTCTATTCTCCCCCTCCTCTCTTTCACCCACTCTCTCACACACACACACTCTATCACCCGTTCCCTCTATTCTCCCCCTCCTTTCTTTCACCCTCTCTCTCTCACACACACTCTATCACCCGTTCCCTCTATTCTCCCCCTCCTCTCTTTCACCCTCTCTCTCTCACACACACACTCTATCACCCGTTCCCTCTATTCTCCCCCTCCTCTCTTTCACCCTCTCTCTCTCACACACACACTCTATCACCCGTTCCCTCTATTCTCCCCCTCCTCTCTTTCACCCACTCTCTCTCACACACACACTCTATCACCCGTTCCCTCTATTCTCCCCCTCCTCTCTTTCACCCTCTCTCTCTCACACACACACTCTATCACCCGTTCCCTCTATTCTCCCCCTCCTCTCTTTCACCCTCTCTCTCTCACACACACACTCTATCACCCGTTCCCTCTATTCTCCCCCTCCTTTCTTTCACCCTCTCTCTCTCACACACACTCTATCACCCGTTCCCTCTATTCTCCGCCTCCTCTCTTTCACCCTCTCTCTCTCACACACACACTCTATCACCCGTTCCCTCTATTCTCCCCCTCCTCTCTTTCACCCTCTCTCTCTCACACACACACTCTATCACCCGTTCCCTCTATTCTCCCCCTCCTCTCTTTCACCCTCTCTCTCTCACACACACACTCTATCACCCGTGCCCTCGATTCTCCCCCTCCTTTCTTTCACCCTCTCTCTCTCACACACACTCTATCACCCGTTCCCTTTATTCTCCCCCTCCTCTCTTTCACCCTCTCTCTCTCACACACACACTCTATCACCCGTTCCCTCTATTCTCCCCCTCCTTTCTTTCACCCTCTCTCTGTCACACACACACTCTATCACCCGTTCCCTCTATTCTCCCCCTCCTCTCTTTCACCCTCTCTCTCTCACACACACTCTATCACCTGTTCCCTCTATTCTCCCCCTCCTCTCTTTCACCCTCTCTCTCTCACACACACACTCTATCACCCGTTCCCTCTATTCTCCCCCTCCTCTCTTTCACCCTCTCTCTCTCACACACACTCTATCACCCGTTCCTTCTATTCTCCCCCTCCTCTCTTTCACCCTCTCTCTGTCACACACACACTCTATCACCCGTTCCCTCTATTCTCCCACTCCTCTCTTTCACCCTCTCTCTCTCACACACACACACTCTATCACCCGTTCCCTCTATTCTCCCCCTCCTCTCTTTCTCTCTTTCCCTCTCTCACTCCCTCCTCTATATGTCTTTCTCATCCCTCTCTCACCTTCCCTTCCCCCTCTCTCTCACCCTTTCTCTCTCTGTCTCTCTCTCACCGTTTCTCTCTCTCTGTCTCTCTCTCTCACCCTTTCCTCTCTCACATTCCCTCCCCCGTCTCACCCTCTCTCACCTTCTCTTGCTCTCTTTCTCACCCTCTCTCACCTTCCCTCCCCCACTCTCTCACCCTCTCTCACCTCTCTCTCTATCCCCCTACTTCCTATTTATTTTCTCCTGTCTTCTATTTTCCTGTCTTCTAATCTCTGAGAGAAGTGTCTGAAACAGACGTCAAACTGTGTAGCCAGCAGACATCTGACACAGCCCAGGGAACGCAGTCAATAGAGCCATCTAATTGAGTACCACTGGCTGGTGTTTATTGACAAAATAAGACTTGGGAATTAGGTGAGCCTCCGTTGGGTGCCCCCGGCCTTGTTGTCTCGCTGCCGGCCGACAGCTGTCCACTGCTCATCCATCACAGGCTCAGCCCTGCCCTCCGCATGTCAAAGGAGAGAAGATAGAGGATAGAACTGCAACCCTCCTTATTAAGAAAACAACAACTTTGTCTTCTCTCTCTCGCTCTCTCTCTTTCTCTGCAACCTGGACTCAGGGGCAGAAGTAACATTGACAAGATGGCTCCTAGCAAACTATTTATTAGGTATTTTTTTATGCTCAGTAAATGTCTAGCATTATTACCTACGAAAATGTATTTTGCATATTAGATGGGCGGTCACTCACCAGTATTTAGACCACAAATGAGACTTTCCTGAATTGGATCCAGCCTCTCCCTCAATGTGATCAAGACAAAGGAGACGATTGTGGACTACAGAAAAAGGAGGACCGAGCACGCCCCCATTCTCATCCACGGGGCTGTAGTGGAGCAGGTTCAGAGATTCAAGTTCTTTGGTGTCCACTTCACCCACAGACTATCATGGTCCAAACATACCAAGACAGTCGTGAAGAGGGCACTATAATGACTATTCTCCCTCAGGAGACTGAAAAGATTTGGCATGGGTCCTCAGATCCTCCAGAAGTTTTACAGCTGCGCCATCGAGAGCATCCTGACTGGTTGCATCACAGCCTGCTATGGCAACTGCTCAGCCTCTGACCGCAAGGCACTATAGAGGGTAGTGCGTACTGCCCAGTATATCACTGGGGCCAAGCTTCCTGCCGTCCAGGGTTAGGGTTAGGGTGGGCTTTATGGTAGAGAAATTAACATAAAATTCTCAGGCAACAGCTCTGGTGGGTATTCCTGCAGACAATTGCACGCTCCCTCAAAATTTGAGACATCTGTGTCATTGTGTTGTGAGGCAAAACTGCACATTTTAAATTGGCCTTTTATTGTCCCCAGCAAAAGGTGCACCTGTATAATGATCATGCTGTTTAATCATCTTCTTGATATGCCACACCTGTCAGGTGGATGGATTATCTTAGCAAAGCAGAAATGCTCACTAACAGGGATGTAAACAAACTTGTGCACATAATGTGAGAGAAATAAGCTTTTCGTGTGTATGGATCACTTCGGGGATCTTTTATTTCAGCTCATGAAACATGGGACTAACACTACATGTTGCATTTTGTTCAGTGAAGTGGCAAAGTTGCTAATTAGCTAAAATGCTAAATTTGTCCATAATGAGATTCAAACACAGAACCTTAGGTTTGCTAGACATTTGCTTTATACACTTACGTACTCACACCAACCAGCCACCCTCCTTTTGTGTAACCTTAAAACCTCTTGGCAATAGGGGGCGCTGTTTTCACTTTGGGAAAAGAATCGTGCCCAAATTAAACGGCCTCGTACTCTGTTCCAGATCATACAATATGCATATTATTATTACTATTGGATAGAAAACACTCTGAAGTTTCTAAAACTGTTTGAATTATATCTGTGAGAAAAACAGAACTCATTTGGCAGCAAACTTCCAAACAGGAAGTGAAAATTCTGAAAATGGGGCTCTGTGTCAGGGCTTGCCTATTCAATTGCCTTATATTTATGGATCTGTATGCACTTCATACGCCTTCCACTAGATGTCAACAGGCAGTAGAATGTTGAATGGGGTGTCTAGCTTGATGTGAGACCGAATGAGAGCTTTTGGAGTGAGAGGTCCGCCCTATTGTCTGTATTCAGCTGCGCACCAGGGAACACGATATTGTCTTCTGAAATGCGTTAGGTATACACGACGAAATGCTCCGTCTCAGACTTTATTGGATACATATTATAATAACATCATAAAGATGGATTTTCAACTGAGTTTGACCAGTTTATTCAACGTTTATTGTGACTTTTGGAGTTTTTCATTCCATGCGGCAAGAGAATATGGACACGTGTGCGCCACAATGCTAGCCAAAGTTGCTAATTCGACAGAAGAAATGGACATTCTAAAACAAAACAATGATTTATTGTGGAACTAGGACTCCTTGCACTACATTCTGATGGAAGGTCATCAAAGGTAAGAGAATATTTATGATGTTATTTCGTATTTTTGTGGTATATGTTGGCTCCAACAAGGCGGAGAATTGCTGGGCGCTGTCTCACAATATTGCATGCTGTACTTTGTACTAAAGTTATTTTTTTAAATCTAACACAGCGGTTGCATTAAGAACCAGTGTATCTTTCATTTGCTGTACAACATGTCTTTTTTAGTAAAGTTCATGATGAGTTTTTTGGTTAGATTACGTGACTGTCCAAAATTTCTCCGGACAATTTGGTGCATTATGGCGACGTATTCACAATGTAAAACCAGGGTTTGTAGCTATAAATATGCACATTTTCGAACAAAACATAAATGTATTATATAACATGATGTTATAAGACTGTCATCTGATGAAGTTGTTCAAAGGTTAGTGATTAATTTTATCTCTATTTGTGGTTTTTGTGAAAGCTACCTTTGCGGTGGAAAAATGGCGTTGTGTTTTTGGATATTGTGGTGAGCTAACATAAATATATGTTGTGTTTTCACTGTAAAACACTTAAAAAATCGGAAATATTGGCTGGATTCACAAGATGTTTATCTTTCATTTGCTGTACAACATGTATTTTTCATAAATGTTTTATGATGAGTATTTATGTATTTCACGTTGCTCTCTGTAATTATTCTGGCTGTTTTGGTGCTATTTGTGACGGTGGCTGCTATTTATAGGTATAAAACTACGATTTATACCTATAAATATGCACATTTTCGAACAAAACATAAATGTATTGTATAACATGATGTTATAAGACTGTCATCTGATGAAGTTGTTCAAAGGTTAATGATTCATTTTATCTCTATTTGTGGGTTTTGTGAAAGCTACCTTTGCGGTGGAAACATGGCGTTGTGTGTTTGGCTATTGTGGTGAGCTAACAAATATATATTGTGTTTTCGCTGTAAAACATTTTAAAAATCGGAAATGTTGGCTGGATTCACAAGATGTTTATCTTTCATTTGCTGTATTGGACTTGTGATTTCATGAAATTCTATTATATGATATCCCTGTGGCGCTAGGCTAGGCTATGCTAGTCAGCTTTTTTGATGAGGATGATCCCAGATCCGGGATTGGTTGTCCAGAAAGGTTTTAAGAAACGTAACATATCATGTTAATTTGAATATCCAAATGTTATTTACTATGTTACGTCTAGGCTATGAGACCAGGCTGCTCTCTCTCTCTGCTCCCCAGGTGTGTGTGATTTTGTTTGAATGTGAGAAAGATGAAGGGGGAGAGCGTGTGTGTGTGTGTGTGTATGCTTTCCTATCTGGCTGTCTGTGTGCGTGAATTGCGTGGGAGTGTGTATGAATCTTTCTCTGTGAATCTTTCTCTGCAAAAGTGTGTGTTTGTCTGTGTAATGCCCATCCCAATGCAACAGGAGCTGGTAAGATGACAGCTGAGCAGCTTTGTCATGGTTAAGAAGGCCTGGTTGGTATTTAGTTAGCACTCTTCTCTCCCACCACTTCTAAACACTATCTCTGCAGCAGCGTTGGAGCTAACTGATAAGATTCCCAATGCTCTGCATCACTCTACCTGCTTAATTAGGCAACAGGCATTCAGAGCCACAGGTCGAGACTCAGCTGTTCAACGGCACACCGTCATATCAGACCCCCTTTCTCTGTCCCAAAATAACTTAACAAATACAATACCAGGCCATCGTAGTGGCCCGCATGTAGCCATTAAAGTGACTTTTCAGACCAACATGCCCGTACAGTCAATCTGCAGTGAGGTGAAGTGTTGAGGCATCATGTTTGGTAATGGTTGTGCAGTCAGTGATGCGGAAAAGTGCTATGAGGTGTGAACAACACAACACACCTCCTTCTAAAGGCTAATCTTCATTCTCTGGGTCTTCTTCCTCCCTCCTCCCTCCTCCTCATCTATCACTCATTCTCTCCCTCCCCATCCAACGTCCTCCCTCCTCTCCTCCTTCGCTCGATCACCCTCCTCTTCCATTCCCTCTTCTCTTCCTTTTCCATTCCCCCTCTCATCTCATCTTCCTCTCATCTCATCTTCCTCTCATCTCATATTCCTCTTCTCTATTCTCATCTTTCCTCTCCTCTCGTCTTCCTCTCATCTCATCTCATCTTCCTCTCATCTCATCTTCTTCTCCTCTACTCTCATCTCATCTCCTCCCCTGTAGTAACCTGGTATATTTATGTTTACCAATAGATGTCAGTATTGACTCAAGACGGGGGTTTGCTTCCCGCTATCCGTAGCTATTTCCTATGTCTGCCTATTTAACTATGATTAAGAAAGCTTCAGGTAGTTTAAGCCAGGTGCATAAGAGAATGTAATTATAAGTTACAATTAAATACTAAACCGTACGTAAGTCTCATGAGTCGTAATTCTAAGAAGCCTTTAAGGATACTACATCCCCTATCATCTTTCCTCTCATCTCATCTACTCTCCTCTCATTTTTCTCTCCTCTTCTGTCATCTTTCCTCTCCTGTCATCTTTATCTCCTCGCATCTCATCTTTCCTCTCCTCTCATCTTTCATCTCCGTTCATCTCCTCTCCTCCCATCTTTCCTCTCCTCTCATATTTCCTTTCCTCTCATCTCATCTCCCCTCCTCTCATTTTCCTCTCCTGTTATCTTTATCTCCTCACAGCTCATCTTTCCTCTCATCTCATCTTCCTCTCATCTCCTCTCCTCTCCTCACCTATCATCTCCACTCATCTCCTCTCCTCTCATCTATTCTCTCCTCTCCTCTCATCTCCTCTCCTCTCATCTTTCCTCTCATCTCCTCTCATCTTTCTCTCCTCTCATCTCATCTTCCTCTCATCTCATCTCCCTCTCCTCTCATCTTCCTCTTCTCTCATTTCCCTCTCCTCTCAATTTCCTCTCCTTTCCTCCCTTCTCCTCCTCTCTCATCCCCTCTCGTCTCCTCCCATCTCTCATCTCCTCTCATCTTATCTTCCCCTCCTCTCATCTTCATCTCCTCTCATCTTTCTCTCCTCTCATCTCCTTTCTTCTCTCATATCATCTTCCTTTCCTCTCATCTTTGTCTCATTTTAGCTCATCTTTCCTCTCATCCCCTCTCCTCTTTCTCTACTCTCATCTTATCCTTCTCTCCTCTCATCTCCTCTCCTCTCATCTCATCTTTCTCTCCTCTCATCTCTCTCTCATCTTTCTCTCCTCTCATCTCATCTTCCTCTCTTCTCATCTTCCTCTCATCTTCCTTTGCATTCATCTTCCTCTCTTCTCATCTCATTTTCCTCTCCTTTCCTCTCTTCTCCTCCTCTCTATTCTAATCTCTTCGTCTCATCCCATCTCTCTTCTCCTCTCTTCTCCTCATCTCATCTTCCTCTCCTCTCATCTCCCTCTCATCTTCCTCTCCTCTCATCTCATCTTCCTCTCATCTCATCTTCCTCTCATCTCATCTTCCTCTCCTCTCATATAATTTTCCTCTCTTTTCCTCTCTTCTCCTCTTCTCTCATCTCCTCTCCTTGTCTCATCCCATCTCTCCTCTCCTTCTTCTTTACAGTGGGATCTCAAGGGCCAGGTGGAGGAAATAAGGGGGAGATTGTGGCAGACCGACCAGGAGACACCGCAAACACTAGCATTGCAGCGGTGACAGTGATGAACGAGCGGCCCAACCCTAATAATTTGTCACTCACGGCCAGAGAGAGGTCCATTAATCAAAACGAGCGTCGGCACCACATTCTCTCCTCCAATGCACACCGTTTTCTATCCCAGCATCCTTCCCTCAATCCACCCCCAGTCATCACATTCTCTCCTCCAATACACACCTGTTTCTATACCTGCATCCTTCCCTCCATCCTTCCCTCCATCCATCCCAGTCATCACATTCTCTCCTCCAACACACACCCGGTTCTATCCCTGCATCTTTCCCTTCACCCCCCAGGCATCAGATCTTCTCCACCAATATACATCTTATTCCATCCATCCCTCCATCCTTCCCTTTTTCCACCCCTTCTTCTATCCATCACCCCCTGGCACCACATCCTCCAACACACCTTCTTCTGTCCCCCCATTCATCCACCCACCGACCATAACACAGACACCTACCCTGACTGTGACTATAGCAGCTAGATACCTGAATGACTGGAAGCTATGCCTGTATGGCTGAAGCTTCAGGATGTACAAGTTGCTGGGCAGGGATGGGGATTCTGACTCATGGTAGCTTCCGACCTGGTGTGGTGGAGCACAGGGTAGCTGACATATGGAGAGGCTGTCCCGCCATAGGGAGATGGTGGAGCCCAGAAGCACCAGCCACAGGGATAGAGCAGGAGACAAGCGAGTGGGCTGCAACTCAGGGCACCAGACATAGGAAGAGGGCAGCCGCCTCGCAGACAGAGGAAGATCACTCTCTCCTGGGTAAGGGCGAAGGTGGAGAGACGGCGCTGGGCTCTGTGAGTGGATTCATTGATCCTCTGCTGCTGTAATACATCAGACTTATCCCCAGTAGAGAGATAGAGAGACACACAGACAGAGTTAGCTTGTTGCTCTGTGAATGTTTGGTGTTTGAATGTTTTTCTCCTCCTTCGACTCTGGTAGCTATGAACACAAATCACCAGCAGCACCACCATGCTACCTACATTCAAGTTTTATTAGTTGTATATACAGGATATACAGTAGCTGTCAACATTTTTGGACACACCTACTCATTCAAGGGTTAACTCTAATGAATGTATCCTCTGCAGCAGAGGTAACTCTGGGTATTCCTTTCCTGTAGCGGTCCTCATGAGAGCCAGTTTCATCACAGCGCTTGATGGTTTTTGCGACTGCACTTGAAGAAACTTTCAAAGTTCTTGACATTTTCCAGATTGACTGACCTTCATGTCTGAAAGTAATGATGGACTGTCGTTTCTCTTTGCTTATTTGAGCTGTTCTTTCACCAAATAGGGCTATCTTCTGTATACCACCACTACCTTGTCACCTCACAACTGATTGGCTCAAAAGCATCAAACAACTTTTTGGTTATTTCATGATTCCATTTCTGTTATTTCATAGTTTTGATGTCTTCACAATTATTCTACAATCTAGAAAATAGTAAAAATAAAGAAAAACCCTGGAATGAGTAGATGTGTCCAAACTTTTGACTGGTACTGTACATGGCATACACCATCAAATGAAATGCTTACTTCGTTTTCGACAATGCAACAACAGTAAGAAATAACTAGATGGTAACTTTACAAGTAAAGATGTGAGGCTCGCTTTGCTCTTTGAATGTTTTTTGTGGTCGTGGAAGAAGTTGATAACATTTTATTCAAGCTGATGGCATGACAAACAAGTGCCCTCATTATGCAATGAAGACCAAAAAGAGAGAACGTATGTCCATACTCTAATTAAAGTGAAACGAGAAAACATTTAAACTGCTTAACTTGTTGCACTGTTGGATTTGTTTGAAAAATACACTTTCCCAGAAAACATGTCGCATTTGTCCAATAGTTTTTCCCATTCATATTAACCTAATGATGCTCATTCAGGATTGTTTTAATCACGTGTAGAGTAATGATATACAGATTACTGCTGAGGAGAATTGATTCTGTCACATCATTCTATACATAACCACTGTTTGACTTGATTCTGTCAGATCATTCTATACATAACCACTGTTTGACTTGATTCTGTCAGATCATTCTATACATAACCACTGTTTGACTTGATTCTTCCAGATCATTCTATACATAACCACTGTTTGACTTGATTCTTCCAGATCATTCTATACATAACCACTGTTTGACTTGATTCTGTCAGATCATTCTATACATAACCACTGTTTGACTTGATTCTTCCAGATCATTCTATACATAACCACTGTTTGACTTGATTCTTCCAGATCATTCTATACATAACCACTGTTTGACTTGATTCTGTCAGATCATTCTATACATAACCACTGTTTGACTTGATTCTGTCAGATCATTCTATACATAACCACTGTTTGACTTGATTTTGTCAGATCATTCTATACATAACCACTGTTTGACTTGATTCTGTCAGATCATTCTATACATAACCACTGTTTGACTTGATTCTGTCAGATCATTCTATACATAACCACTGTTTGACTTGATTCTTCCAGATCATTCTATACATAATCACTGGTTGACTTGATTCTGTCAGATCATTCTATACATAACCACTGTTTGACTTGATTCTGTCAGATCATTCTATACATAACCACTGTTTGACTTGATTCTGTCAGATCATTCTATACATAACCACTGTTTGACTTGATTCTGTCAGATCATTCTATACATAACCACTGTTTGACTTGATTCTTCCAGATCATTCTATACATAACCACTGTTTGACTTGATTCTTCCAGATCATTCTATACATAACCACTGTTTGACTTGATTCTGTCAGATCATTCTATACGTAACCACTGTTTGACTTGATTCTGTCAGATCATTCTATACATAACCACTGTTTGACTTGATTCTGTCAGATCATTCTATACATAACCACTGTTTGACTTGATTCTTCCAGATCATTCTATACATAACCACTGTTTGACTTGATTCTGTCAGATCATTCTATACATAACCACTGTTTGACTTGATTCTTCCAGATCATTCTATACATAACCACTGTTTGACTTGATTCTGTCCAGATCATTCTATACATAACCACTTTTTGACTTGATTCTTCCA